>NC_042285.1:17565939-17663439 GCF_901000725.2 Takifugu rubripes | reverse complement strand
ATTGTTACTCCTTGTTACACCGACCCTGCCACACAAACACACGCACACGCACACGCACAGAGAGGCCATAGAAACATTTAATAAACCAAGACTTTATTCTTGTCATCCTTTCATAAAGGACCATAATCCGGTCATGTCACTTCCTGCTCTTCATCCACACGGCTGATTCTCCTGTCCTGGCTGCTGGCACCTTCAGAGGGGCCGGAGAGCTGTGAGGACCCCAGACTGCCAGGATGATTCCCAGCATGTTCCACCCTCTCCTGGATGATGTCCCGAGCAGCCTGCAAATGTCTCTGCTGCCTCTGGTGCACTAAATAAAGAGACATAAGAAATGCAACAACAACAACAACAACAACAAGCATCATAATAACAATAAAGATACCTTTTTGTCTGAAGCTCATCTTCTCAATCTCTGGGATTAGGAAACTGTACACCAGCTCTGACACAATCTCCTCAGATTGAAGTCTGTTGCGGCTAATCGCACACAAGCGCAACACAATTCATGATTATTCTCATGGTCAAAGCTTGAGAATCGCTTGCTGCCAGCTGCTTTGTTACCTTTCCTCCATTGCAAAAGCAAGGTGGTTGACCTCCTGCGCCCTTCTGTGGATGTCCTCTCTGGCCCGCTGGTCGGTGGTGTTTTCTAAGGTGTCCAGGATGATGTCCTCCAAATACAAATCCACAGTTTCCTGATGGACTTGCACCACCTGCAACAAACAGGTTCTGAGCATGAATCCATATAAGCTGCACGCACGTATATACAAATCCTCAAATGCGCACTTGTCTGAAAATCTGGTCTTCTTCTCTTCGTCTGCGCTCCTCCACTTGTCTTCTTCCACTCTCCTCAGCCTCTCGCAGGCGTCGGTCTCTCTCAGCCAATAGAACCAAAGCATGAATCCTGCGCTCCTCCTGGAGACGTATCAGCTCTTTGGACAGTGTGTCCAACAGATGGTGAAGTTCTGCACCCATCGCTCCAGCCTCAGGTGTCTCTTCTTGTAAAGTCTGTCCATAGGAGAGACAGTGTTATGCCACAGATTAAAGCACTGTTCCGTGTCCAGGTGTGTCTCACCTGGTGTCTCGCTTTGTCTCTCTGTTCTTTTAGGCTCAGTACAAAGTCTCTGTCAGCTTCCTGTAACTCCTGTTCCTCTTCCTGCAGGGCGTGGACGGTCTGTAGTTCCCGGATGAGATCCATACGGTCCTCTATACCCTGTAACATCTACACAAAGCCCAGGCTGAATGTATTCATGTTTCCTCAGAGCCTGATGAACATCATTTCTGCGTGTGGACGTCACCAGACCTCACACTGGACTTTCCTTCCTCTCAGTAGCTTCTGTATGAAGATGATTGCACATTCTTCCTCTTCCTCACCCTGAACAGGGATGGAGACAGCAAACGTCTCAGCTATGAATAGACTAAGGCAACATTACTGTCTTGAATGAGACATGAGCTGACCTCTGGGGGTTCATGCACCGTGGGTGTAGCAGGACGAGGGACAGGCTTCTCTTTTTTGACCAGAAAGCGCAGGGGCTTCTCTTCCACTTGCTCTATCTCTTTCTTCAGGGCCTGTGCAACCATATCAGGTGTGTAACCAACATGGGTGATATGCATAAAGATCATATTTATCTCTTTCAAACCTTATATGTTTTCAAATTCCTTGACATAGGAGGGTGGCAACCTACGATTTAAAAATAATTCCAAGAGTAAAATGAAAAAACTGTCTTTAAGGTGACTGTATAAAAAACAAATGAATCAAATCTAAGAGTCAAACCAGAATATTCTTGTAAGTAGTGGCTCTTAATATAGTCGTTGTAGGCACTCTCGTTGGTAGAGAAGTCAGTGTGGAGCCAAGTCTCATTAGCAACAGAATGCTTAATTTCAAGCGTCAGTATCTTCTCTTTCGCTGTTTGCCTCTTTGCTTCCAGTTTTCTTAGAGCTTCAGACAATAATGGTGAAAACAGAAGTGAAAATTGGCAGTATTGCATATTGGAAATTAAAACCAAAACAGCATATGTTCATTCTAACTGTGGTTTTCTTACACCGCATGTAGTCATCGTGAATTGCTTGTTGCCTCTTCTCCTTTTCGTTTTGTATTTTAGAATATAGTTTGTTCAGTGTCTGATTGGTGGCTTTCTCCTGACTCATAACTCTCTGTTTCAGCAGGTCCACTGATACAGCGTGGCGCTCCTCATGTAACCTGGGGGACAAAAGATTCAGTTCAGTTGTTTATCCACTTGTTAGCAGAAGAAACAAGCGGTTCTTTCTATAACAAAAATCATGGTAAACAGGATGGGAGATACGGTACAATATGGTACATCCTACAATGTTTAATACCAAAAATATTCGCATCAAAATATGATTCCACATTTGAAAAATAAAACAGTAAATACAATCTAAGGTAAATATTAACATATGTGTTACCACTGACTTCTGGATTTCTGCCTCTCTGAAAGCCCAGTCTTGGGCCTCTATCTCCTCCATCATCTTTCTCCTTTTGTCCAGCTGACTGAGGTCATCCAGAGGAGGAAGTTTGGCTTCAAGGGCTCGTTTCGCCTGTTGATGCTGTATCATCTCTACTTCCCTCAGGCCCACGGGTAGACCGCTACCTATTGGACCAAAAATTATAAATGTAATTGGGATTAATAACCACTGTGGTTATCACCAATCAAACCCTGTGATGTATGGATAGATCTACCCCAAGTTAAGGTTTCCAGCTGCAGGAGCTCTGAAGGTGTTGCTCCTGGCTGCAGCACATATTCAGGGCTGTAGGGGTCTGTCTGCGCCTCACTTTCCCTGTAATCTGTCTGGACCCCTGCTTTGATACGAGGGGCTTGGTCGTCTGAACTGACTGTAGTGGAGACAATATCATCTCTGAAAGGACAAGAGGATGATTCATGTAGCAAATGAATGGCCACAACCATAAAATCAATGAATCAATGAATCAATGAATCAATGAATCAATGAATCAATCAATCAATCAACCAACCAACCAATCAATCAATCAATCAATCAATCAATCAATCCATCCATCCATCCATCCATCCATCCATCCATCCATCATCCATCCATCCATCCATCCATCCACCCATCCATCCATCCATCCATCCATCCATCCATCCATCCATCATCCATCCATCCATCCATCCATCCATCCATCCATCCATCCATCCATCCACCCATCCATCCATCCATCCATCCATCCATCATCCATCCATCCATCCATCATCCATCCATCCATCATCCATCCATCCATCCATCCATCCATCCATCCATCCATCCATCCACCCACCCTCTACCACTCCTCCCAGCTTGGCCCCATGCCAGCTGCCTTTGGGTGAGAGACACTAGTTCCATCCCATGACGGGGCCGATATATCCAGACACATCTGCTCACCCTCTCATTTGCACCTAATGTAATTTTACTGTAGCCACGTCACCTATACCACCCCCCCCCGTTGGATGCTGGGAGGGCAGTCTTAAACTCCAACCTTATTTTGTTTACATAGCACCTTTTGAACATGGAATACAATACAAAGTGAGTTACTCTGATATCTATAGCAATGATGCCAGTAGGAGTTCCATCTGTTTTAACACTTTTATGATTATGTACAAAAGTTCTCCTTCCTATAAAGACTGTGCTCACCCCTCCAGCTGCTGCAGAGCCACCATGTTCTGCTTCGTGGATCCCCGCCAGCGTCGACCAACAGACGCTGGAACTGGGTCCACAGACTCCAGCTGAAGAGTACATGTTGGGTGATGGGACGGGCTGCTGAACATGGACCTAAACTCAGCCACCCTCCTCTTAATAAATACACAAAGAAATGCTGTCAGTAAAGGTTTTCCATCAGTCCTATGAAGACTATAGTACACTGGTCATTCAATGGTCATGTGCAGGTACTCAGACGAACAGGTTAAATGCTCGATAGAAAACAATATACTACATTACAAGCAAACTACTTTTCAAATTTCTTTAAAGGTCAAATCTGCCAGAAATCAAATACAAAATGACATAATTTTTGTGCTTTTGGTCGTTGAAATGTTTGTATATCAATGAAAGTCCTAAAATGAAAGAAAAAGTGGGACACACAAATGAAGTGAGGTGGATATACACAAAGTAATGTTATATTTTTAAATATTAGTTGTTCAGTTGTTAAAGTAGCATTAAATATACCATATATCCTGTTGAAGCACATTCTTTCTACGTTTTATCAGATAGAATAAGTTTAGATGTTAGATTTACATCTGTGTAACAGGTAATATCATTATTGAGCAACATGTTTCGTGAGCCTTGGATTTCATGCAGAGGAGAATCAAGAATCTTTTGTTGAGAACACGTTACCTTGCTTTTTGTGTTTCTTTCCATAGTTGCTGGAGGTGATTGAAGTTAATCAATACCAGTAGTGAAGTACAAAGTAACAGTCTTAACATGGTAGATTGCTTTGAACAACAGCTACTTTGAGCTTTGATCAATGAAAAATGAAATGTCAAAGCTTCATTGATTGTTATTGTTACTCCTTGTTACACCGACCCTGCCACACAAACACACACACACGCACACACACACACACGCACACGCACAGAGAGGCCATAGAAACATTTAATAAACCAAGACTTTATTCTTGTCATCCTTTCATAAACGACCATAATCCGGTCATGTCACTTCCTGCTCTTCATCCACACGGCTGATTCTCCTGTCCTGGCTGCTGGCACCTTCAGAGGGGCCGGAGAGCTGTGAGGACCCCAGACTGCCAGGATGATTCCCAGCATGTTCCACCCTCTCCTGGATGATGTCCCGAGCAGCCTGCAAATGTCTCTGCTGCCTCTGGTGCACTAAATAAAGAGACATAAGAAATGCAACAACAACAACAACAACAACAAGCATCATAATAACAATAAAGATACCTTTTTGTCTGAAGCTCATCTTCTCAATCTCTGGGATTAGGAAACTGTACACCAGCTCTGACACAATCTCCTCAGATTGAAGTCTGTTGCGGCTAATCGCACACAAGCGCAACACAATTCATGATTATTCTCATGGTCAAAGCTTGAGAATCGCTTGCTGCCAGCTGCTTTGTTACCTTTCCTCCATTGCAAAAGCAAGGTGGTTGACCTCCTGCGCCCTTCTGTGGATGTCCTCTCTGGCCCGCTGGTCGGTGGTGTTTTCTAAGGTGTCCAGGATGATGTCCTCCAAATACAAATCCACAGTTTCCTGATGGACTTGCACCACCTGCAACAAACAGGTTCTGAGCATGAATCCATATAAGCTGCACGCACGTATATACAAATCCTCAAATGCGCACTTGTCTGAAAATCTGGTCTTCTTCTCTTCGTCTGCGCTCCTCCACTTGTCTTCTTCCACTCTCCTCAGCCTCTCGCAGGCGTCGGTCTCTCTCAGCCAATAGAACCAAAGCATGAATCCTGCGCTCCTCCTGGAGACGTATCAGCTCTTTGGACAGTGTGTCCAACAGATGGTGAAGTTCTGCACCCATCGCTCCAGCCTCAGGTGTCTCTTCTTGTAAAGTCTGTCCATAGGAGAGACAGTGTTATGCCACAGATTAAAGCACTGTTCCGTGTCCAGGTGTGTCTCACCTGGTGTCTCGCTTTGTCTCTCTGTTCTTTTAGGCTCAGTACAAAGTCTCTGTCAGCTTCCTGTAACTCCTGTTCCTCTTCCTGCAGGGCGTGGACGGTCTGTAGTTCCTGGATGAGATCCATACGGTCCTCTATACCCTGTAACATCTACACAAAGCCCAGGCTGAATGTATTCATGTTTCCTCAGAGCCTGATGAACATCATTTCTGCGTGTGGACGTCACCAGACCTCACACTGGACTTTCCTTCCTCTCAGTAGCTTCTGTATGAAGATGATTGCACATTCTTCCTCTTCCTCACCCTGAACAGGGATGGAGACAGCAAACGTCTCAGCTATGAATAGACTAAGGCAACATTACTGTCTTGAATGAGACATGAGCTGACCTCTGGGGGTTCATGCACCGTGGGTGTAGCAGGACGAGGGACAGGCTTCTCTTTTTTGACCAGAAAGCGCAGGGGCTTCTCTTCCACTTGCTCTATCTCTTTCTTCAGGGCCTGTGCAACCATATCAGGTGTGTAACCAACATGGGTGATATGCATAAAGATCATATTTATCTCTTTCAAACCTTATATGTTTTCAAATTCCTTGACATAGGAGGGTGGCAACCTACGATTTAAAAATAATTCCAAGAGTAAAATGAAAAAACTGTCTTTAAGGTGACTGTATAAAAAACAAATGAATCAAATCTAAGAGTCAAACCAGAATATTCTTGTAAGTAGTGGCTCTTAATATAGTCGTTGTAGGCACTCTCGTTGGTAGAGAAGTCAGTGTGGAGCCAAGTCTCATTAGCAACAGAATGCTTAATTTCAAGCGTCAGTATCTTCTCTTTCGCTGTTTGCCTCTTTGCTTCCAGTTTTCTTAGAGCTTCAGACAATAATGGTGAAAACAGAAGTGAAAATTGGCAGTATTGCATATTGGAAATTAAAACCAAAACAGCATATGTTCATTCTAACTGTGGTTTTCTTACACCGCATGTAGTCATCGTGAATTGCTTGTTGCCTCTTCTCCTTTTCGTTTTGTATTTTAGAATATAGTTTGTTCAGTGTCTGATTGGTGGCTTTCTCCTGACTCATAACTCTCTGTTTCAGCAGGTCCACTGATACAGCGTGGCGCTCCTCATGTAACCTGGTGGATAAAAGATTCAGTTCAGTTGTTTATCCACTTGTTAGCAGAAGAAACAAGCGGTTCTTTCTATAACAAAAATCATGGTAAACAGGATGGGAGATACGGTACAATATGGTACATCCTACAATGTTTAATACCAAAAATATTCGCATCAAAATATGATTCCACATTTGAAAAATAAAACAGTAAATACAATCTAAGGTAAATATTAACATATGTGTTACCACTGACTTCTGGATTTCTGCCTCTCTGAAAGCCCAGTCTTGGGCCTCTATCTCCTCCATCATCTTTCTCCTTTTGTCCAGCTGACTGAGGTCATCCAGAGGAGGAAGTTTGGCTTCAAGGGCTCGTTTCGCCTGTTGATGCTGTATCATCTCTACTTCCCTCAGGCCCACGGGTAGACCGCTACCTATTGGGCCAAAAATTATAAATGTAATTGGGATTAATAACCACTGTGGTTATCACCAATCAAACCCTGTGATGTATGGATAGATCTACCCCAAGTTAAGGTTTCCAGCTGCAGGAGCTCTGAAGGTGTTGCTCCTGGCTGCAGCACATATTCAGGGCTGTAGGGGTCTGTCTGCGCCTCACTTTCCCTGTAATCTGTCTGGACCCCTGCTTTGATACGAGGGGCTTGGTCGTCTGAACTGACTGTAGTGGAGACAATATCATCTCTGAAAAGACAAGAGGATGATTCATGTAGCAAATGAATGGCCACAACCATAAAATCAATCAATGAATCAATGAATGAATCAATGAATGAATGAATGAATGAATCAATCAACCAACCAACCAATCAATCAATCAATCAATCCATCCATCCATCCATCCATCATCCATCCATCATCCATCCATCATCCATCCATCCATCCATCCATCCATCCATCCATCCATCCATCCATCCATCCACCCATCCATCCATCCATCCATCCATCCATCCACCCACCCTCTACCACTCCTCCCAGCTTGGCCCCATGCCAGCTGCCTTTGGGTGAGAGACACTAGTTCCATCCCATGACGGGGCCGATATATCCAGACACATCTGCTCACCCTCTCATTTGCACCTAATGTAATTTTACTGTAGCCACGTCACCTATACCACCCCCCCCCGTTGGATGCTGGGAGGGCAGTCTTAAACTCCAACCTTATTTTGTTTACATAGCACCTTTTGAACATGGAATACAATACAAAGTGAGTTACTCTGATATCTATAGCAATGATGCCAGTAGGAGTTCCATCTGTTTTAACACTTTTATGATTATGTACAAAAGTTCTCCTTCCTATAAAGACTGTGCTCACCCCTCCAGCTGCTGCAGAGCCACCATGTTCTGCTTTGTGGATCCCCGCCAGCGTCGACCAACAGACGCTGGAACTGGGTCCACAGACTCCAGCTGAAGAGTACATGTTGGGTGATGGGACGGGCTGCTGAACATGGACCTAAACTCAGCCACCCTCCTCTTAATAAATACACAAAGAAATGCTGTCAGTAAAGGTTTTCCATCAGTCCTATGAAGACTATAGTACACTGTTCATTCAATGGTCATGTGCAGGTACTCAGACGAACAGGTTAAATGCTCGATAGAAAACAATATACTACATTACAAGCAAACTACTTTTCAAATTTCTTTAAAGGTCAAATCTGCCAGAAATCAAATACAAAATGACATAATTTTTGTGCTTTTGGTCGTTGAAATGTTTGTATATCAATGAAAGTCCTAAAATGAAAGAAAAAGTGGGACACACAAATGAAGTGAGGTGGATATACACAAAGTAATGTTATATTTTTAAATATTAGTTGTTCAGTTGTTAAAGTAGCATTAAATATACCATATATCCTGTTGAAGCACATTCTTACTACATTTTATCAGATAGAATAAGTTTAGATGTTAGATTTACATCTGTGTAACAGGTAATATCATTATTGAGCAACATGTTTCGTGAGCCTTGGATTTCATGCAGAGGAGAATCAAGAATCTTTTGTTGAGAACACGTTACCTTGCTTTTTGTGTTTCTTTCCATAGTTGCTGGAGGTGATTGAAGTTAATCAATACCAGTAGTGAAGTACAAAGTAACAGTCTTAATATGGTAGATTGCTTTGAACAACAGCTACTTTGAGCTTTGATCAATGAAAAATGAAATGTCAAAGCTTCATTGATTGTTATTGTTACTCCTTGTTACACCGACCCTGCCACACAAACACACACACACGCACACACACACACACGCACACGCACAGAGAGGCCATAGAAACATTTAATAAACCAAGACTTTATTCTTGTCATCCTTTCATAAACGACCATAATCCGGTCATTTCACTTCCTGCTCTTCATCCACACGGCTGATTCTCCTGTCCTGGCTGCTGGCACCTTCAGAGGGGCCGGAGAGCTGTGAGGACCCCAGACTGCCAGGATGATTCCCAGCATGTTCCACCCTCTCCTGGATGATGTCCCGAGCAGCCTGCAAATGTCTCTGCTGCCTCTGGTGCACTAAATAAAGAGACATAAGAAATGCAACAACAACAACAACAACAACAAGCATCATAATAACAATAAAGATACCTTTTTGTCTGAAGCTCATCTTCTCAATCTCTGGGATTAGGAAACTGTACACCAGCTCTGACACAATCTCCTCAGATTGAAGTCTGTTGCGGCTAATCGCACACAAGCGCAACACAATTCATGATTATTCTCATGGTCAAAGCTTGAGAATCGCTTGCTGCCAGCTGCTTTGTTACCTTTCCTCCATTGCAAAAGCAAGGCGGTTGACCTCCTGCGCCCTTCTGTGGATGTCCTCTCTGGCCCGCTGGTCGGTGGTGTTTTCTAAGGTGTCCAGGATGATGTCCTCCAAATACAAATCCACAGTTTCCTGATGGACTTGCACCACCTGCAACAAACAGGTTCTGAGCATGAATCCATATAAGCTGCACGCACGTATATACAAATCCTCAAATGCGCACTTGTCTGAAAATCTGGTCTTCTTCTCTTCGTCTGCGCTCCTCCACTTGTCTTCTTCCACTCTCCTCAGCCTCTCGCAGGCGTCGGTCTCTCTCAGCCAATAGAACCAAAGCATGAATCCTGCGCTCCTCCTGGAGACGTATCAGCTCTTTGGACAGTGTGTCCAACAGATGGTGAAGTTCTGCACCCATCGCTCCAGCCTCAGATGTCTCTTCTTGTAAAGTCTGTCCATAGGAGAGACAGTGTTATGCCACAGATTAAAGCACTGTTCCGTGTCCAGGTGTGTCTCACCTGGTGTCTCGCTTTGTCTCTCTGTTCTTTTAGGCTCAGTACAAAGTCTCTGTCAGCGTCCTGTAACTCCTGTTCCTCTTCCTGCAGGGCGTGGACGGTCTGTAGTTCCTGGATGAGATCCATACGGTCCTCTATACCCTGTAACATCTACACAAAGCCCAGGCTGAATGTATTCATGTTTCCTCAGAGCCTGATGAACATCATTTCTGCGTGTGGACGTCACCAGACCTCACACTGGACTTTCCTTCCTCTCAGTAGCTTCTGTATGAAGATGATTGCACATTCTTCCTCTTCCTCACCCTGAACAGGGATGGAGACAGCAAACGTCTCAGCTATGAATAGACTAAGGCAACATTACTGTCTTGAATGAGACATGAGCTGACCTCTGGGGGTTCATGCACCGTGGGTGTAGCAGGACGAGGGACAGGCTTCTCTTTTTTGACCAGAAAGCGCAGGGGCTTCTCTTCCACTTGCTCTATCTCTTTCTTCAGGGCCTGTGCAACCATATCAGGTGTGTAACCAACATGGGTGATATGCATAAAGATCATATTTATCTCTTTCAAACCTTATATGTTTTCAGCTTGGCTGAGACAGGGGGGTGGATTACATCTATGGTGGTTTTAAGTTTAAGTTTAGGTCTTCTCACTTGCGGTTTGAAGAGTCCTAACTCTAGCTTTTGCAAACCTACGATTTAAAAATAATTCCAAGAGTAAAATGAAAAAACTGTCTTTAAGGTGACTGTATAAAAAACAAATGAATCAAATCTAAGAGTCAAACCAGAATATTCTTGTAAGTAGTGGCTCTTAATATAGTCGTTGTAGGCACTCTCGTTGGTAGAGAAGTCAGTGTGGAGCCAAGTCTCATTAGCAACAGAATGCTTAATTTCAAGCGTCAGTATCTTCTCTTTCGCTGTTTGCCTCTTTGCTTCCAGTTTTCTTAGAGCTTCAGACAATAATGGTGAAAACAGAAGTGAAAATTGGCAGTATTGCATATTGGAAATTAAAACCAAAACAGCATATGTTCATTCTAACTGTGGTTTTCTTACACCGCATGTAGTCATCGTGAATTGCTTGTTGCCTCTTCTCCTTTTCATTTTGTATTTTAGAATATAGTTTGTTCAGTGTCTGATTGGTGGCTTTCTCCTGACTCATAACTCTCTGTTTCAGCAGGTCCACTGATACAGCGTGGCGCTCCTCATGTAACCTGGTGGATAAAAGATTCAGATTTAATTCTACTCACTTTACCAAGACCCAGTGAATGGAACAACATGATACCAACACAGGCAGTGAATATTGACCCAATGCCACATTTCTGCTCTCATCATGTTTACATTTTACATTACGATGGTAGGTGTTTAAAATATGGCACATGCTTCAATGCTGAAAACAAAAACATTGCACAGGAAACTGATTTGCTCTCTGATCATTTAAACAGCACAATAAAAACTCATATATTAAATTGTAAGTCAATACTGACTTCTGGATTTCTGCCTCTCTGAAAGCCCAGTCTTGGGCCTCCATCTCCTCCATCATCTTTCTCCTTTTGTCCAGCTGACTGAGGTCATCCAGAGGAGGAAGGGTGGCTTTCCAAGCCTGTTTAGCACGTGCACGCTGTATCATCTCTATTTCCCTCAGGCCTACGGGTAGACCACTGCCTATTGGACCAAAAATTATAAATGTAATTGGGATTAATAACCACTGTGGTTATCACCAATCAAACCCTGTGATGTATGGATAGATCTACCCCAAGTTAAAGCGGCCAGCTGCAGGAGCTCTGAAGGTGTTGCTCCTGGCTGCAGCACATATTC
Source organism: Takifugu rubripes (assembly GCF_901000725.2). NCBI lineage: Eukaryota > Metazoa > Chordata > Actinopteri > Tetraodontiformes > Tetraodontidae > Takifugu > Takifugu rubripes. The sequence continues at coordinate 17,651,677 of NC_042285.1, read as the reverse complement.
AGGGCTGTAGGGGTCTGTCTGCGCCTCACTTTCCCTGTAATCTGTCTGGACCCCTACTGTGACATGAGTGGGTCGGTCATCTGAACTGACTGTAGTGGAGACAATATCATCTCTGAAAAGACAAGAAAAGACAATAAGAGTCATTTAGCAAAGAAATTGCTACAACTGTAAAGTCCATCCATCCGTCCGTCCGTCCATCCAGTTTATTGCAGGGCCCCAGTAAAAACACACAACTATTCACATGCACTTTCATACCTCAGGGCAGTTTTAAATTTGCCCTGTCACATGTGCATGTTTTAAACCTTTTAGAGCACTACGGTGCCACCCTGGTATAAAAGACATTTTTTCAAAAGTGGCAACACTGTAAAACATATACAATACCAGGCTATGAAAATAGGCAAACCATTCCTGACCGATATCTCATTAAAAATAGTATAAACATATATATCTAATACATATTTCTGTGAAATTAAATGCTGTAATGTTTCTTTTAATATGCAGGGGCAGTGCAACAAAAACCCTGAAAGTTGAAGCATGAACTGGTAACATACCACAGGTTAACTGGAAAGAGGAAAGGTGCAGGCTTTTGTAAAGAGCTATTAGGCTGCAAGCGAAGCTAGTAAATATGGTGATGAGGTGGCACAGACACTCTGGAATTGTGTTTGCGTTAATGGCATGGGTCTGTCAGGCCTCTGTCCCAATTTCCAAATTTTTTAATGTGTTAACATTAAATAGAATATCTCCTCTTTATTTCAGTTGAATATATTTACTTATATAGAAAATTATTTTTGTAAATAGAATGCATTGAACTTACCCAGGCAAAGCAGAGATTCCACCTGGTGAAAGCTGCTGCTCAAAAGGAATCTGAGGGCTAGAAACATAAGCAAATTTATTAATAATTATTCTAGGAATATTTTTGGTACTACTGGCCATCATAGGGCATGAATGTGTTGCAGTCTGTGGACAGTACTACATAATCAAACCATTTGAAGTATTTCCAGCGATCAGTTCCTCTTATTTGGCACTCTTCCTTTTTCAACCATGACTGCGAATTTGGAACAACACTGTGAAAAAAATAAATGGAGCTGAAATCATGCCAAAACTGAACAACCTAACAACCATGTTTTTAAAAATGACCCATGATTCAGGAATAACAGCGAAGTTTGTAAATTCAAAACATCAACAAAGGCATTTTTCTTTGCAAATGCCAAACAGTCCTATCAAATGCATAACGATCTTCTAATAATCATGCTTGACACAAAAAACATCACATGTCTCAGAAATACAAACAAATGGATCCTACATGTTAAAAAATATTAAAATACATGTATTATAAGTACAAAAATAATGGTTATCCTTCAAAAAGAAAACAAGACAAAAATCCCGATGTTATTTGCGGTGTGATCTTTCCGCCGTGATCTGTGTTAAAGTTCATGCCAGGACAGCCTGTTTGTTGCCAGGTAACCTGAGAAAGTTGTCCTACGCAACAGCAGGTGGCGCTGTAAGTCATGCTCCAAACTGTTTTATCTGGTTTGATCAGTAGGCAACGAGTTAGCGTCATTAAAGCCACCGCCGAACCCTGAATCTCTCAGTTCTTGTAGATCAAACCCAATAAAACCTGTAAACCAGTTTAGAGCTTGGTTTAAAGTGACCTACAGCGCCTCCTACTGTTGTGTAGGCAAATAACTCAGGTTACATTAAGCCAGGCTATGTCCTAGCATTTGTGCTATTTTTTGATTCGCAAACCTACTGTGAGCACTCGTAGATCACAGGGCATCCGTAAAATACGTCGCGCTTGTTAAGGTGTCGCATGAATACAGCACAAAAATATAAAGAAATATATCAGTAATCAAATGTGTTGTGACAAGGCTTGCAGGTCGAGTTAAGGCGTTTATATGAAATGTGTGCTCACCCCGCCAGCTGCTGCAGAGCCACCATGTTCTGCTCCGTAGGGCCTCGCCACCGTCGGCCAATAAATGCTGGAACTGGGTCCACAGAGTCCAGCTGAAGCGAATATGTTGGGTGATGGGACAGGCTGCTGAACATGGACTTAAACTCAGCCACCCTCCTCTTAATAAATACACAAAGAAATGCTGTCAGTAAAGGTTTTCCATCAGTCCTGTGAAGACTATAGTACACTGGTCATTCAATGGTCATGTGCAGGTTAAATGCTCGATAGAAAACAATATACTACATTACAAGCAAACTACTTTTCAAATTTCTTTAAAGGTCAAATCTGCCAGAAATCAAATACAAAATGACATAATTTTTGTGCTTTTGGTTGTTGAAATGTTTGTATATCAATGAAAGTCCTAAAATGAAAGAAAAAGTGGGACAGCGTCCACATAAATTTAGGTTTGTCAGGAAATCATCATATAGGAATGCCATTCCTTTTGTGTGTTTTTGTCATTGAAGCAAGGTTTATGTATAAAACACAAGTAGATGTGGGGCTGTGCTGCAGGTGACCTGACAGGGAACAGTTAAGAACCTACACAGTGAAGATCTGTATGTTAGACAAGGTACTTTAATGTTGAAATGGTATAGTTGTTAAGAACTAAAGCTATAACAGGAAGGATTTAATGCCATACTTTTGAATATTTTATGTCCCAGTCATTTGATGTGCACTTCTTTCACACATTTGCTCGTTTTGAAAGAAAGCCATTTTTCAATTCACTGACTTTTACTTTACATCAGGAAAGAAAGAAGAGAGAAGAAACCTTACAACGTCACAACGAATTTGAATGTCACTATAAGTGATAGGAGTTGTTCCTTATTGAATTTGCTCGCAAAAATGTCATAAAGCTAGAACCCCCGCTTCCTACGCCGTGTCCTGTGTTAGTAACTCCACAGAGTTTGTGTTGTTTATTACATCTAAAGGACAAAGACTCACAAATCGGTCTTTGGTTGCTTGGGCCTTGAGACCGGCCCGGTAATGGTCCACCTCGGAGGAAACCGTGAAAACCGGATCTGTGGCAGGAGCACAACGTCACCCGAGGCAGTACGGCTGTCGATGAGGGGGCTTTCCCGCCTCCAACACGCACACTTACCGTACAGATAATCATAAGCGCGTTGTCGTCTAACTACTTTAGCTGTTTTCTTCGGAGGGATTTCAAGAGTTGCCGTTGTGCTCATTTTGCTTATTTTTATCGTACAGCTACATTAGGCACTTCCAGTGTGTGTCGGACTGTAACCATGGAGATCGAGTCATGGTTGGGCGATAGCACCGGATGGTGATAAAATTAGACAACACACTTAATATCGGACAAAAAACGCTTGATTTATTTATTTTGTGACTAAATGCTATATATATTCTCTGCGTGGTGTTGAAACGTCCCTCAGCGATGAAGTTAAAACGAAAATAATTTTTTGTTGTTTTGGTACAACAAGGACCTACGTTACTCGCCGTAGCTTTCGCAATGACACAGTGTTACATTAATCTAAATACAGATAAATACAGATTACATCAATCTAAATACAGATGACACTTATTAAATAAAAATAAGACATTAATGAATCCTGTGCAAAAAAACCAAAACAAAACAAAAATCCAAAAACAGAGGCAGCCCTTCAGACTTTCATTTTGTGTGTAATTGTTCATAAAACAAACAAAGACCAACAAGAATTGTGAAAATTTCAACAAAATCAACCTATTTTTACTATTTATAATGTTATTGGGCACAAGAATGGGTTAGTTTGACATTATAAGGAAGACGTGTTATCAAAAGGAAACATTGTGTGCCTATCTACATTTACACGTTGCATTCTTCCACATTAGCTTTTATTGTCTTTTTTTGGGTCATGGTTAAAATTGAAGAACACAGATAAACAGCATGAGGCATTACTTTAAACGGTAGAGTAGTGTTTTGCAATTATTGAGGAAACCTCATTTGTGTGTGCGTGTGATAGCTCGAAGTCAGCTGATAGTTTGCTGCATAAAGGGTTATGTCTAATCTTAGTGGAAAAAAACAGAATAGCAGCAAAGTAGATCGCAATTTTATCCACATCCATGAACTTCATCTGAGTATTGAAGAGAATTGTCTTTATCTTGTTACTTTGTGTTCTACCATATGTTCCTGCCTTCTCTTAGAAGTACTTTATTAGTTAGGTATGGTAGAATCTTTAGCAAGTGTAATAACGATCAGAGACATTCCTCTGACAGGATTGTTGTTTCGACAGTTGTAATCTCAGGAGACAATCTGGAGGTGTTAAACATACAACGTAAAAAGAGACAGCATTGTGGTGATGATATGCTGATTTGCATGAAGAATGTAAACTCTGATCTGGCCATCTGGGAAGACAATGGAGAAGAAGGACTGTACCAACATCGAATGGGACTGGAAGAAGAGGACGAGGTCATTCAAGCCGAGGGACTGGATTGGACTGTATGAGCATTGATAATTTGCATCTGTGTTTCCATAAAAGACTGGGCCAAGGGATAGTTAGGTTGTCAGACTTCATGCCCTGGCAATGGACTCTGTTATTGTAGGGTTATGAACTGGCCCGGAGCTCTGTAATATTTGTATCTTTACTTGGTTCTATTTGCTAAATACATTTTGAAATTGGCATTTTTCTTCTTGAAGTCTTCATTCAAAGAACACGCAGATTAGCAGTGACACACGAGAGGTATTGCATTCCAACAGTATCTATAAACTATCTCTGAACTGAGAGCTGCTGCGAGGTTAACCACAAACTCAACAAGATGCCTAATAATCAGTCATTTTAATCTGCAAACTGTGAATTGATAATGCCTGCATGCATCAACAGAATTTACCCAACCAGAAATGTGCTTGCACCATCCTAATGTGAACATGCAGTTGTTGTAGTCAACATGAGTCATACAGTATGTAATAAACTGGTTTTGCTTAATTCAGTTTTTAAATAATAATTAATTTTATTTAAAATTTTAACAAGATTAATTTTTTTTTGTAAAATAACACTCAAAACATTGCTCACAGCCAACTTTAAACTTGGCTTTCATGAGCTATTTTTCCTTATGTTTATTTTCACGTTGCTGTGATTGCAACACAGTCCAGAAACCAGTCAGTTTTGGTCAATTTAACAACCTTAAACTGGAAAACTGATGTAACATGCCTCAAGTCCTTTCTCTGGAACCAACAAAGAGAAACAACAAACTATTTTAAGCAGCGTGGTCAAAAATGCCTTCGTATCCACCTTATGTAACAGCTTACAGAATAAGCACGACATCACTCATGGAGAAGTGTGTGCAGTAAAAGTCAGCACCTCTTTAAAATAATGTCTCAGCTCGTCGCATTAAAAGTCTAGTATATACGATTAGATCCTCCGTTTCACAAACTGAGAAAGAGTGGGATCATGTGACAAACAGGAAAGGAAACTGGTGTCTTGAGATGTCAGCCCTCGTCATCCTGTGTGGCTGAAAAAGGCAGTCTGTTTGCGTGAGGAGTAATAGGAAGGACAGAAAGCACTGTTCATTCCACGTCTCAGTTAAAACACACAAGTCAACTAGGTGAAGTGGCGTTAGGGGCACACGGTGGAAGACAGTGCTGAGATTCATGTGGCTGCCAGTTGCTTCCAGGACAGAGACTTAATGTTAATGTGCTGCGATAGCCGTCACGTAGAGGACCTGAGGACACCGGACCATGGATGTGAAGTGGATTTTGGCTGCATTTCTTCCCTTGTTGACAGAAGTGCTCAGTACAGAAAAAGGTTTGTATATCGGCACTTTTGAGCTCTTTGTTTCACTTTAGTTATTGAGACTTTTAGGAACTTTTAAAGAGTAGATGAAAGTGAGAGATGGTCATGGAGCTGTAACTATTACCTTGCCGCAGTATGACTCAGTACAAACAGTCAATGGAAAGAACATCGTAGTGGAGGAAAATGTTCGACTCACGTGTAGAAAAAGAGAGTTAGGGTTAGGGTTAGGGTTAGGGTCAGGGTTAGGGTTAGGGTTAGGGTTAGGGTCAGGGTTAGGGTTAGGGTCAGGGTTAGGGTCAGGGTTAGGGTCAGGGTCAGGGTCAGGGTCAGGGTTAGGGTCAGGGTCAGGGTCAGGGTTAGGGTCAGGGTCAGGGTCAGGGTCAGGGTCAGGGTCAGGGTTAGGGTTAGGGGCTATTGCCCATCAGATTGGAGGCTACATTTGATGAGATTTCAGACACTGACGTACTTTGAGTCCACTGTGGTTACAAACCTTTAATTTCTGTGGTTGTGCCTTATTGTGGCTGACAGCCACCCAATCATTCACAACAACAACAAGCTGGCTGTGCTGTTTTCAAGCCTGTGAGATTTACAGCATGTGAATATTTAATAAATCACTCTCTTTGTGGCTCCTCTGACTCAACTTTTGACCTGCAGTTTGCCGCCTTCCAACTAAAACCATGTTTTACTAATCTTTTCCATCCCAGCACCTTTGTCTGGCTTAGGGACTAATCAAAGCAGTGCAGTGGCTTACACCTCTCCTCCTCCTTTCCAGTATGGCAAGTACAGCTTTATATTAATGAATTAGCGATACTTAGAACACAACATTGTTCCTTTCAAAGAACCCAAAGAAAAATTTGTTTTTTAACTCCAAATTGTTTAAACTCCTAAAAGTATGCACTTGAATTCTGGATGTATGACTGTTTTTCTATGAATAATTGCTATGTTGGTTATCTTAACCATGAAAGGTGGCACTAACATAATGTGATTCTACTGTGTCCTGGGGTATTTTCTGCGCTTTCCTGCATTCATGCCGGATTTTCTGCAAAGCTTTATCATATCAGAGTAATGTCATTATTCTGTCTTTTTTCAGTCAGAAATGCAACTTTCAATTTGGGGAGTGATGTTAATTTGACCTGCAGTAACCGGACGTGGAATACGATCATGTTTGTTGTCTGGAACATCAACCTGACAAACCCCCCAAAACTCTGTAGAATTGCCTTTGACTTTGTGAGACCACTTGTGGACACCTGCAGGGATGGAAAATCACTCCATAACACATCCAGAGGACAATCGTATCTGCACATCCCAAACCTGTCAAATGATGACGTGGGAATTTATAAATGTGAGTCTGTTTATACAGGAGGAAATGAAGTTCACATGATCAACATGGATATTACAGGTAAGAATTAAACTAGGGTGGCATTTTGAATCTGTTATCAATAAAAATAGACCTACAAAGGCTCGGCCCACATTGAGGTTGGAGTAGAAGTTGCTTATTCTTCCCTGCAAACTGCATTTTATCCATAATTCTATTGCATTTGATAAAAAAAAAGAGTTGTGTTAATTTATCATTGTTGGCTCAGTTCCTCCCAGTTTATCAGCATGGTTGGAGTCTGAGGGTGAGAAGATGGTGGCAGTGTGCCGGGCTGAAAGAGCAAAACCTGCTGCCAACATCAGCTGGAGTCAAGCAGGAAGCATCGTGGAGACACTGCTGGAAGATGGTGGATTTTTCAGCGTGGAGAGTCGTCTAGAGCTCCTCGAGGGGGCAGACACAGAAAACCTGACCTGCGTTATCGACCACCCGTACTGGAGAGATCAGCAGATCCTGCAGCCAGCACTCAAAAGAGGTAAAATCTCCAGCAGAAGCAATTGCATGATTTGGGATATGTATTTACCCCTTTATAGCTGGGCTAGTAATATTTTGCTGCAGCTCATTGATGAATCTACTCTGACTGCAGGAAGGATTCCATGGATCACTATCATCACTATAGTGTCAGTCTTTGTTTTGTTGGGAGGAGTTTTATTTTATGTACAGAAGAAAGTGGTTATGCGGTAAGTAATCCTTTTGGATCAGACAGTAACCTGCATGCTCACGCGTCTGTCTGAACCATTGAATGTTTTTCAGATATTATCAGCAGTCTGATGGCTCAGAGACTAAAACTGCACCTGTAGGTATCTTTCACACCAGTTCATCTGTTGTGTGGTGCTTGTTGTGTGAGATCAGTGTGATTTTTACTTTTCAGACAGAGGAAATGGAAGAAGTGGAGCCTTACGCCAGCTATGTTCAACGTGTGAACTCTCTATATAACTCATCTGCAGTCATGTTCACATAACAGCTTAAAAAAAGTGTAAATCACACACGCAATTTCCATGCTGCATGACATTTGGTGAGCAGCAGAAGGCTGTGAAACGTAAGCATGTTTTTGGAAAAACAAAATCCTTTAAGGTTAATTCTCTTCAAAGACTCTAGAACAGGGGTATACCAAATATGTTTATCGCTCATGTTTGGATCTGGTGGAACAAAAGCGAAAGACCCACTAATAAGGGAATGGCTGGACTGAGAGGCCATAATATTAGAAGAGCCACATGAAGTTTACATAGGCATTTTTAGGTTGAATTTATATACTAATGACAGTGACGCTGATGTTTGTTCTTATTGCACATATTTATAGATTATTGTACATATATGCTGATGATAAATTAATAAATGAAAATAATTCAGAAGTGACATTGCCCCTGTATTGGGCAATAAATCTTTGTTGTTTTATTAAATGTACATTAAAATGATCTGATCTATGATTTTTTGATTGTTTCTTCTAATGGAAACCCATTAAAAAACACTTGGACTCCAGAAAGGGATTGAATGTTCACATATTAGCACAGATACATAAAATACTGACGTTGACTTAATATCTGATGCTATAAACTCTCCAGAGGTTTGATTGGATAGTTATTCGTAGTACACATGCTGTGTGGGACAAAGTGTAATCTGTCAAAATGACTCATAAATTCCAGTAAACTTCCTCAGAAATGAAGTGACATATGAAAATGAAACTTTGAATGCACGAAGGGCTTTGCTGCTATCTATCGATAGAAAGCATGCACTGCTGGATTGTACGTCTCCTGAGCTCATTATTTAAACATTACTAATTAAAAACACAACCTATTTTTAGATTTACAACTGTGGATTTGATTAAAGAAATATTAGGATAATAAAACAATAACACACAGCTTAAAAATTTGATTTCAAAATGGAGAAAACAAAATAAACCAAGTATTGATTCTCTGTTGACCTTAGTCAAGACACGTCCTTCACCTTTCAGGTAAACCTCAGCAGCTTTCTTTTTAACCATGTGTGAATCCGCACAATAATTTCAAGTTAACTTAATATTCCATTTGACCTCTCTGTGGCCTTTTCATGCATCATAAAGCTATTCTGATTATTGTAATTAACATACATATTTATCATATTTGGATATGAAATAAAATTTAAAAAAAACAACCTAGATATAATGATACAGAAAAAACAGAGATATGTGCAAAAACAGATGCATGGATCGGTATGAAAATCTAATCTTTTTAAATCTCTGGAGGAAATGTGAGCAAGTAAGGTCTCAGCAGGAAGTCTCACATTCTACTTCCTGCTATCAGTCAGGAAACTAATGATCTTGCCACAAACCAGATCAGCTCTGTCAGTCTTTTCAGCTGCGTGATGAACACAGAGGTCCTCATCAAGACAATGGCGGACATCCACTGGTCGATATTTTGCATCTTTGCATTTGTCTACACCTGTGAAGGAGGCGAAGGTAAATCAGAACACTCATAATCTGCTTACAGAAGACCAAACCACTAAGACTGATGTCGATGAGCTTACTGCGTCTGCCAAAAGGGTTTGTATAGTTGTGTGTGAATATAGTGCTATTTGGGCTCTAAACATGACATACTGACAATGTAAAGTAGCATGAAATGTTGCAGAAGTATGTAGGAATGTCATAATTATGTAGGAATGTCATAATTCTGTCTTTTTTTCAGTCAGAAAAAACGATTGACCTGCAGTCTGCCGCCTTCCAACTAAAACCATGTTTTACTAACCTTTTCCATCCCAGCACCTTTGTCTGGCTTAGGGACTAATCAAAGCAGTGCAGTGGCTTACACCTCTCCTCCTCCTTTCCAGTATGGCAAGTCCAGCATTATATTAATGAATTAGCGATACTTAGAACACAACATTGTTCCTTTCAAAGAACCCAAAGAAAAATTTGTTTTTTAACTCCAAATTGTTTAAACTCCTAAAAGTATGCACTTGAATTCTGGATGTATGACTGTTTTTCTATGAATAATTGCTATGTTGGTTATCTTAACCATGAAAGGTGGCACTAACATAATGTGATTCTACTGTGTCCTGGGGTATTTTCTGCGCTTTCCTGCATTCATGCCGGATTTGCTGCAAAGCTTTATCATATCAGAGTAATGTCATTATTCTGTCTTTTTTCAGTGAGAAATGCAACTTTCAATTTGGGGAGTGATGTTAATTTGACCTGCAGTAACTGTAATTGAATCTGTTATCAATAAAAATAGACCTACAAAGGCTCGGCCCACATTGAGGTTGGAGTAGAAGTTGCTTATTCTTCCCTGCAAACTGCATTTTATCCATAATTCTATTGAATTTGATTTTTTTTTTAAAAGTTGTGTTAATTTATCATTGTTGGCTCAGTTCCTCCCAGTTTATCAGCATGGTTGGAGTCTGAGGGTGAGAAGATGGTGGCAGTGTGCCGGGCTGAAAGAGCAAAACCTGCTGCCAGCGTCAGCTGGAGTCAAGCAGGAAGCATCGTGGAGACACTGCTGGAAGATGGTGGATTTTTCAGCGTGGAGAGTCGTCTAGAGCTCCTCGAGGGGGCAGACACAGAAAGCTTGACCTGCGTTATCGACCACCCGTACTGGAGAGAGCAGCAGATCCTGCAGCCAGCACTCAAAAGAGGTAAAATCTCCAGTAGAATGTTTCAAACATGTAATAATCATTCAAAATCTTTGAACAAAGTTTCATTCTTTCTCCTGCAGGTTATACTTCGTTACTACTGCGTATCAGTATTAGCGTGGTTGCCTTTTTAGTCATGACCGCATTGTCCTTTAGATTAAAGAATGAATAGCTGAGGTAAAAATGTTATTGCTTTTCTTTTCTTTTCTTTATTTGGTTTTAGGGGGTGGGGGATGGTGGGGTCCCCCAAGTTGGTTTGTTCATACACATCTAGTAGCAACGACCAGGCCGAGACCTGATAATCCAAATCTGCAAGGACAGACGTAAACCTGTGGCAGATCTGTTTGCCTTTTCTATTTCTTTTATTGTTAATTTAAGAATTTAAGATTAATTTAAGACATCTTTTTGTCTATCAGCCCAGGAAAAGTGCCAAGATTATTCCATTATCCGTTAAGATAGTAAAGAAAAGTTCTTTGGAAAGAACAGGGTTAAACAGTGTATTCAATTAAGGAGTAGTTAAGGACTGGCTTACAGGACATAAATTAGCACTTAATATTGAAAAAACTACAGGTATGGTTTTAGGCTCAAATCTTAAGATGAAATCTGTACTAACCTTGAACCTAAATGTAACTGATAAAGTTACTAGGATTAATTATTGATGAGAGAATGTTGTGGGATGATTATATTGTTGATAAAGATGAGAAGAGGCATGGCCATAGTCAGACACTGTAAAATATTTATGTCAAGCTACCTGATTAAGCAACCAATTCAGGCACCACTTCTATCACATTGAGATTATGGTGCAGGTCCAATACAACACAGAGTAATTTTAATAATTTACAAGTAGCCCAAAAGAACACAACTTGTATAGATCTGCCAGCGTGAAGACCATTTCACTACAGAGCAAAGGTGACGTGAGATTTATTTCCATTTAATTTAATTTATTTCAAATTGAATTTAAATGTATTTAATTTCAAATAGTAACAGATGCTACTTTAACAAAAAATAAAAATATATTTGTTTACAAATGGGATACCTTTACAACAATTATATTAAGTGCTTCTCACTGATGAACTTAATTTTCTTGTGATCCTAAAATGTAAGGATACTTTTGTTTATGTCTTTCCACTTTCCTTGCTATTTATCTATTGATTTAGTCATTTACTTAGATAAAAAGTAAATAGTAGAGCCACTGTATGAACGGTCTACACCTGTGAAGGATGCAAAGGTAAGTCAGAACACTCATAATCTGCTTACAGAAGACCAAACCACTAAGACTGATGTCGATGAGCTTACTGCGTCTGCCAAAAGGGTTTGTATAGTTGTGTGTGAATATAGTGCTATTTGGGCTCTAAACATGACATACTGACAATGTAAAGTAGCATGAAGTGTTGCAGAATTATGTAGGAATGTCATAATTCTGTCTTTTTTTTTTCAGTCAGAAATGCAACTTTCAATTTGGGGAGTGATGTTAATTTGACCTGCAGTAACCGGACGTGGAATACGATCATGTTTGTTGTCTGGAACATCAACCTGACAAACCCCCCAAAAGTCTGTAGAATTGCCTTTGACTTTGGGGGACCACTTGTGGACACCTGCAGGGATGGAAAATCACTCCATAACACATCCAGAAGACAATCGTATCTGCACATCCCAAACCTGTCAAATGATGACGTGGGAATTTATATATGTGAGTCTGTTTATACAGGAGGAAATGAAGTTCACAAGATCAACATGGATATTACAGGTAAGAATAAAACTAGGGTGGCATTTTAAATCTGTTATCAATAAAAATAGACCTACAAAGGCTCGGCCCACATTGAGGTTGGAGTAGAAGTTGCTTATTCTTCCCTGCAAACTGCATTTTATCCATAATTCTATTGAATTTGATTTTTTTTAAAAAGTTGTGTTAATTTATCATTGTTGGCTCAGTTCCTCCCAGTTTATCAGCATGGTTGGAGTCTGAGGGTGAGAAGATGGTGGCAGTGTGCCGGGCTGAAAGAGCAAAACCTGCTGCCAGCGTCAGCTGGAGTCAAGCAGGAAGCATCATGGAGACACTGCGGGAAGATGGTGGATTTTTCAGCGTGGAGAGTCGTCTAGAGCTCCTCGAGGGGGCAGACACAGAAAACCTGACCTGCGTTATCGACCACCCGTACTGGAGAGAGCAGCAGATCCTGCAGCCAGCACTCAAAAGAGGTAAAATCTCCAGCAGAATGTTTCAAACATGTAATAATCATTCAAAATCTTTGAACAAAGTTTCATTCTTTCTCCTGCAGGTTATACTTCGTTACTACTGCGCATCATTATTAGCGTGGTTGCCTTTTTAGTCATGACTGCATTGTCCTTTAGATTAAAGAATGAATAGCTGAGGTAAAAATGTCATTGCTTTTCTTTTCTTTTCTTTATTTGGTTTTAGGGGGTGGGGGATGGTGGGGTCCCCCAAGTTGGTTTGTTCATACACATCTAGTAGCAACGACCAGGCCGAGACCTGATGATCCAAATCAGACTTAAACCTGTGGCAGATCTGTTTGCCTTGCCTCTTTCTTTTATTGTTAATTTAAGAATTTAAGATTAATTTAAGACATCTTTTTGTCTATCAGCCCAGGAAAAGTGCCAAGATTATTCCATTATCCGTTAAGATAGTAAAGAAAAGTTATTTTATTAAATTAAGGAGTAGTTAAGGACTGGCTTACAGGACATAAATTAGCACTTAATATTGAAAAAACTACAGGTATGTTTTTAGGCTCAAATCTTAAGATGAAATCTGTACTAACCTTGAACCTAAATGTAATTGATAAAGTTACTAGGATTAATTATTGATGAGAGAATGTTGTGGGATGATTATATTGTTGATAAAGATGAGAAGAGGCATGGCCATAGTCGGACACTGTAAAATATTTATGCCAAGCTACCTGATTAAGCAACCAATTCAGGCACCACTTCTATCACATTGAGATTATGGTGCAGGTCCAATACAACACAGAGTAATTTTAATAATTTACAAGTAGCCCAAAAGAACACAATTTAGATCGCATAGATCTGCCAGCGTGAAGACCATTTCACTACAGAGCAAAGGTGACGTGAGATTTATTTCCATTTAATTTCATTTATTTCAAATTGAATTTAAATGTATTTAATTTCAAATAGTAACAGATGCTACTTTTCCCTCTCCCCCAACACCACCTCCATCCTTGTCCATAGTCTTGTCACCTCACGTTTAGATTACTGCAACTCCCTCCTCTTCGGTCTCCCTCAAAAATCTCTCCACAAGCTACAACTGGTCCATAATTCAGCTGCCCGCATCATCACCAAAACCCCATCTTCCCACCACATCTCCCCCATCCTACAACAACTCCACTGGCTTCCCATCACTTTCCGGATCCAGTACAAAATCCTTCTACTCACCTTCAGAGCCATCCATAAACTTGCCCCTCCTTACCTGTCTGACCTCCTCCACATTGCCATTCCAACACGCCCCCTCAGATCCTCCTCCTCCCTCAACCTCACTGTGCCCCCTGTCTACCTCAGGACCATGGTGGCCAGAGCTTTCAGTCGCTCTGCTCCTCACCTTTGGAACTCCTTACCACCAGACATTCGAAATATCGACTCTCTCCCCGTATTTAAATCAAACCTCAAAACACACCTTTTTTGTCTGGCTTACTCACTGCACCACCCTTAATTGTTTTCTTTGTTTAGGTTTATGATTATATGTTGCTTTGTTGATCTTATGTATGTATGTATGTTTCACCTACTATTTTCTTTTTTTTTTTGTTGTAATTGGTGCTATTGCAACTGTTATTGAAATCTTAACTGTGAAGCTGACCTATGATTTTAAATTGTAAATAGTGTTTAACTGTTGCATAGTTGTACTGTAAAGTGTCCTTGGGTGTCTTGAAAGGCGCTTTGAAATAAAATCTATTATTATTATTATTATTATTAACAAAAAATAAAAATATATTTGTTTACAAATGGGATACCTTTACAACAATTATATTAAGTGCTTCTCACTGATGAACTTAATTTTCTTGTGATCCTAAAATGTAAGGATACTTTTGTTTATGTCTTTCCGCTTTCCTTGCTATTTATCTATTGATTTAGTCATTTACTTAGATAAAAAGTAAATAGTAGAGCCACTGTATGAACGGGCTGTTAGTATGAATGATATGCCAGTGTAATGTCTGCTTTGGCTTAGAATAAAAATATTGTTTGACAATGTAATATGGAGGCTTCAGGAAGAATTGCTACTGCATATGGTGATATTTGATGGTGGATCCAAATAAACAACAAAACAGATGGTTGAAGACGTGAAGATCAGAGCCCGATACTTTATTAAATCAAAGGAGCAAAAGGATATGCTCCTGCTTAAAGAATAATGGATGTGGTCTATGTGTAATAACAATATAAATACAAACTTTAAAAAAATCCAAGGCTGTGTGAAAGTATTTTGTCATCTTTCAAAGGACAGAAATGCCTCCTTTTGTTGGACATGTCTGTAGAAACATTCTACAGGCGAAAATACGATGAAACAGAATCAGTCCGTCAAGCTTTCCATACACATCCAACAGGCGAATAAATAAAACCATCAGAAACTGATTCTGTCTGCACACTTTGTCCACACAGACAACTGTTGTCATGATGACCATTCTCTCCGTTTTATTCTCTCTTTTTTTGGTGGAGGGGATTTTCACAGAAAATCCAGATAGTTCAGATGCAACAACAGTGTCAGTGATCTCCCCCCGTTCACCGTGTGGTGAACGCGCGCATGTCACCCCATGAGTTCATAGTCGTCCTCGCCGTCATTGGCAGCGGAGGCCGCAGAAGCGTGAGGGAGAGCTGCCGGGACCTGAACTGTTGAGTATTCACAGTCGCTGTCGCTGGGGGCTCTTGTTCTCCTGGAGCCCTTGTCTGTGCTGTGGTCAACAGAGGCGTACGTGACATCCTCCTCCTTCTGCTGCAACACAGAGCGCGATGATGATTTGGACGTTTTCATTGTGATGATACTCTGTAGATTTTAAAAATATACGGTTTTGTGTAACAGGCATATTTTTGCCTGAGTGGGGCTTTTCACTTCCTGCTGATGAAACACAAACTCCATTTGCTCCACAACAGCCCTCAGCCGACGCCATCCTCTATAATAACATCGTATTCCATATGTGCTGAGACTTTCTACCGATAAAGGTTTTGCAGATTTTGGCCTACCTGGTCTACACTCTGGTTGTTTGTTCGTGCAGAAGCTCCTGAAAGAAGAATTTAACTGTGTCATGATGTCATTATGGGTTCAGGCATCAAGCAAAGGGAGCAAAAAAATGTCAGCTCACCGTCTTTTTTTTTCGTTCTAAAGTGGAAACAGAGGAAAAAGGACAGCAAATAAATAAATATGACACTATACAACATAAAATAACTGCTTGATACAGGTCAGCCCAGATTAAAATGCTGACACCAGTCACATCAAAAAACACCCTAGAGGAGGTATTTTCAGAACTATGGTGAAACTCTGGTGTGCTATTTCTATAATAACATCACAGTGAGTGTTGCAACAGGAAATGGCTCAAGTTATTAACCATCACTCTTTGTCTAACTGTGTCCTGCACAATGCACACAACACACAACCTGACGCACCTCGGTGACCGATAACTTCAACGGTCAAATTCACTCCATTCACTGTAAATGCTGCCACTTCTGGAGCTTTTACCAAGTTCTGAAAAGTTGTTTCAAGTCTCTTCTATTCTAAACGGGTAACTGTTATTTCCTCATGTTCTGTCGTGAACCCGCTTTTTAAAGTCTCAAGAGACTCATTTGAATGACTCACTTTGTGAAGACATTTTGTGTAAGCAGCAGTTCCAGGAAAGCCTTTACTGCAACTACGGTTGGCAAGTTTTGCAATGTTGACGGTTTTACGGCAGTTAATCTTATTGATTACTCACTGTGACGTGCAGATCCCCATGATGAGCCTCAAACATCTCAAGGTGGAAAGGTATAGGTGGAAAAGGTCAAACTGATTAATCACTGGACTGCTGCATGAGAGAGAGGGAGGGTGTGTGTGGGTGTGTGTGAGAGAGAGAGAGAGCGAGAGAGAGAGGGGGGAAATGGGGGGTTATTTCATTTCCTGTATGATGATGATTCTGATAAAATCTTCAACACTAGAACAACAAACAAACCTATAACCTTCACCATTAACCTATGAGGTTATGATTTGGTTCCCTGTTCACTTCAGAATCCAACTTAATCTGCAAAATATTCACTCACTTATACTCCCGCCTACATTACATCGGGCAAATCTACAGGAGAAAAGACATTTTGGTGACAGCGGGGGTTTAGGTCGGAACAGCTGCTCAGTCTTGTGCCATGAAAAAAATGTTTAAATTTGCAAATCAAAACTCATGATGTCACGTATTCATTCGAAACACGTGTATGCTGATGCAATATATAGCGTTGCCCACTGGATGGCGCTACAACGATCATCTCTTTATTCCAGAACGATGGCTTTGAATCTCGTGTTTTACAACAGGCCTGACAAGAAAAGTTACCTGATGGAGGCCCCGTAAACTCTGTCCTGTCATAGCCTGTGTACACAGTGATGAGCTCTAATTTACAAAATAGGGAGGCAGGAAGTGGTGAAACTTCAACTTAACTTTTTGTCTTCTCACATGTACATGTGACATTTGTGGTTCGTGGTAAATGTACTCCTTATTTAAAAATTAGCATTCATGACTGTTACTGCATAGTAACAAACGTTCACTTTGGTTTTGTTTGTAATTTGGACAGAATTGTTAGAACTGGCCTAATACTGGGATATAGATATAAAAGACATGACATGAGAGCTCTGCACATTTAAAGTCACTGTTTGGCTGCTACAATTTATTGCCACTTTCTGGCCACTTCCTTGTCATGTCTGTTCTCTGTTGTTATGATATTTTGTGCACCTTTTGAATGTTTGGACTTCCTTTGTCTGTACTTATTTTTAATATTTTTTGCAACTTCAGGTTTCATGACCAACGTTAGGCTTCACTAACAATGTGTTTTGGATCTAAAACACATGTGATGATGCAGAGGGGTATGCAGGCTGATCAGAAGACCATCTCGTCAGAACACTGCAAACATCTGGATGCTTGGAAAAAACCCTTCTGGATTCATATTGATTCAGTTCCACCAATAAAGAACAATTCTTTATTGATCCACAGCAAAGGGAAATTAGATGAGCAACATCTGCCTGATGATTGAGCCGAAACTCCAGGTAAAATTAACATCACCTCTTTTTTTAAACTCATAAATCTATCCAATCTTCAGATGTAAAGTCCACATTTTAAAGGATTCCAGCTTTACATATTTAAGTGCACAGATCTGCAACCTCCTGAAGTGAAATGCACACGTTGAAACACACATCACAGAAATGGACACTGGAGGGGTGAGACTCGATGACTCCACGCTGTTGTTGGCTTATAACTCATATTATAAACTACAACAGACTCACATGTGTGAAGATTACACACCAAGAACACCTGGAACTCTGGTATGAGGAGCAGCAATTAGCAGATTTGGTAATGATGGAAGAAGACAGGTAATAGTTAACGGTGTTTTTCATGAGAAGTTCTGGCACAGGATAAAAATGTGTAAGGAAAAAAAAAAGAGCATCTGGAAACCACATTGCTGCAAAAGACGGGAATTTCAGTTCAGCTCCACAATGGAACCACAGAAGGAATGCAGTTTTTATATTTGTGGAATTCCTCCAGTCTATGGAACTGTAACTACTGTTTTGTTCACAATTGCATTGGTTTATTTCTGTTAACTGTAGAATTATTCTCTGTAATTATCAGGCTGATAAAACACACAGAAAGAGGGATTTTTTATGATTGCTGAAGGTATCGTGTCCAAATAAAGCAGCAAGGCTGAAAGCCACTGCTGTTGTAACCCAGGTAGGTATTTCTCATGTGCTTTGGTGTGACCTTATGAGAGTTCCCTACATGTGTTTAAGACTTAGCAGGCGTAGTTTTAGAGGCACAGTGGATCTCCAGGGCATTCGGCACCTGGACGCTCATCCTTCACACGCATGAACTCCTGAACTGGTCTGACGTTACGGAGCCAATGGGATGTGATTTCCTTCAGAGGGGAACCATCAAAGCCACAGTCACAGTTGTTAGAAGAATCCATTTATTGTGTATTTTAGAGTTGATTCATTAAGGTAAATACCTTTTGACTGGACATATAAAGACACAATATAGAAAAAAACAGATTACAGTATTTTAAATACAAGTCATATATGGATCAGAGGAAAAAACACTGTATTTACAGGAATTAGTGAATTTAAAAATTGAAATTCACTACATATCTATTCTCTGCAGGTGTAAATAAACTTGTCTTTTTTTCAAATCTTATCTTCCCATGTTCACTTTGTGACCTCTCACCCCTGTGGTGATAAAGTGAACCTTTTGGGTGAGCTATCTTTGCAACCTGTCCATCAGTGATGGAGTCTCTTCATGAGGCGTGACGCCATCATCACGTCTTCACAGAGGCTGAGCACCCTCTGGAGAAACAAATGTGACAGGATATTTGGTGCTCATGAACTGGATTGTATTTGACAGTCGGAACCTGATGATGGTGCTGGAGGGAAAACAGAACTTCTCTGGCTCTCAAGCTTTCAGCCTCAGCCGAAAGATTAATCCACTGTAGAGAAACACAGAAAGAGACACGAGAGGTTACAGCACAGAAGGGAGGAAGATGTCCGCGCACGCTTCTTTTGGCTCGTTTTAATAATGATATGTGAACTCATTCACATCAGAACTGTGGCCAGATGATCAGAGGGGGAAATCCCCACTATGAACTACAAGACAGATATAAACAGGACCCTCGGGTGGCATGAAGAACACAGGAGAGGTGAAAACAAATTAACCGATAAAATGGGTTGTTGAAAGTGCACAAGAAAAAAAGACTACAAATCCTTTTTAAAGACGTTCATCGTCAAATTATACTTAAGGAAATAATGGTAAAGTTCATTTATACATTTCAAATAATTGTGTCAGATAAAAGTCCTATTTCAGAGTAGTGTAAGTTGTTTTGGTTGGCCACCCTTTAAATATTAATAACAGTCAAATTTATGAGACCTGTGAGACAACAGGAAGAGTCTGGGTTTGTTGGCTAACGTCTTCCTCACAGGAAATAAATAACTGTTTTATAACTGGGTTTTTTTCAAAAGATGTGAAAAGAAGATATACGGTACTTGTTTATGACAAAGACGTCATCTTACCTCAGATAGAACTTAAAGGATGGGGTTAAGCATAAGACAAAAAATAAAAATGATAAAGATGGTCTTAAGACCTAACAGCAATTAATGTTGCAAATAAAGTGCAAAAGGAGTGCAGTATAGTCACAAAACTATGAAGCTACTAAAGCTAATCAAAGAAGTTAGCTTTAGTAGCCACAAAGCCAGCTGCTGTCGCTCATGAGAGGTAGTAAAAACTGTGGACGAGAGCCAATAAACCCTGGATTGTCAAATTAATGTGACATGTACTGAGTTGGATTTGGAGAAATGTTTGAGAGGGTGCACTTCTGCACACCTGCCTCTGCCCTGTAGCAGGACATTATGAATCTTTGATTCCCTCCTTGGATATTACCGGTAGTTCAATCTGACATGGAATAGCTTGTTAACCTAACCTTCTTTGCGCAAGAAACACTTCCAAAGACAGAAGCAGAGAGACATGACCAACAGAGCCGCCACCGTGGTGACTGAGATGAGGATGGTGAGGGCCGTCCCAACTGAGGAGAGTAACAGACATTAATGAATTAAATGATAGTACGTTTAGGCGTGCTGTGTGATCTGCCCTCGTTTAGAAGCAGTAACTTTAATCGTGCACACTCTGTACACATTCAGTTTAACCAGCAGAGCTGAGCTTCTGTCTCCCTCTACTGGCAGTAAAACGAATAGCAGGCATCAGCTCTACAAGTCTGTTTGCTGGTGCAGCGACGCCAACTCACTTTTGGTGTTCATGGAAACAGCAATTGGCGTCTCAAGCCCTTTGTGGTGCACCAAACATTTGACAGACACGTCTTTCAACAGGCCGGATTGCACCATCAGTGTGCTGATGACCAGGGTGGTCCCGTCACCCTGGGGAAGATGCGTTGCCACGGGGGCACCCATGGTGCGATTGTCCCTCTCCACGTTCCACACTATCTCAGCAGGAGGCCGCGACACAGAGGTGCAGTTGGCTTCGATCACACCTGGAGAGGTAGTTTTGTAGCTCACCTGAGGTTTGGGCAGCACTGGCAGGAAGGAAAAGAAGCAGAATCGTGATGAGAAACATGTTTTCTTTCGCAAATAATGCAAGTGTTACTTATTTTGTTCAACAATTTGGGCATATAGATAACATAATAAAACATCTGGAAATTTTAAAGCATAACAAACAAGAAGGATCCACTGGGGGTATTAAAAATAATAGTAATATTGTGAGCTATTATAGAGATTGTGCTACAGTTTGTGTTTCATTTTTGGCTAATCTGCTGCAGATGAGACGGGAAAGGTACAAAGCTTTGGAGCAGACACGGTACGTGAATTCCTGCACCCCTAAGATCTGCAAGTAAATATCTGCCTGGCTTTAATTTGCTGTGCTCCGGGTGAACTCTGGAATGTGCGACGTTGGAAGGGAGAACATTTTTATTGGCCTGACTATGTTTAGCTGCAGATATCCGTCCCTCAATGTTGAAGTCAATTTTCAGAGTTTGATTATCAATTCTCAGTGCAATTACAATAAAACTCACACCATATCGATTACAATAAAATTCACACCATATCAGAGAGAAAACTCTATCTTATAACGGGAATGATGGGGGGTGGGGGCGGGGGTTGGGGGCGGTGTGTTCTGATTGGTGTTAGTTATGATTTCTCCTAAAAGAGATGCAATGTAAATCGTAACACGATCAAGTTTTAATCAAGTGTTGGAGCACTTTAAGTTTGATGTTTTGTCATTACTGCATCTGCATCTCTGACTGACGTGACCAACGACCATTTACTGAATAGCTACCAGCATCATCCTTAACATCAGTCTTTTCTTTAGGAAAAGTGTAGGCGCGGAAAAGTTATTGCTGAGTAAGATGCAACTTATGACCTTAGACGCTCGTGGATTTGACACAAGAGGTCACCTTCTGACAGCAGGGGTGCCATCAGCTGTGAGATCTCGCACTCACTGATGTCCACTGATGTGAATTTAAAAATGGTGGAATAAATGCTAATGGTGGAATAAATGCTAATCATGCCACTCAATGCCACACAAAGTGTACGGCTCGATCGCAAACAAAAGCAGATCTGTCTGGGCAAATAAAGGGAACAGGAGAAAAGTGGGAAAGCCAGTGGTTGGAATAGCGAGAGACAAAGCACAAAGAGAAGCAGTGTGCGCTACAAACACTGACGCAGTCATGCATCAGGCCCTCACTCCCTGCCTCTGTCCTTTTTTCAATCCTCCCTTCCTTATACGAGCACATTGTTCCGTGTTTGTGTGTTCAAACCACCAGCAGCTTAGCCCGGCTATGCCGTGCAAACATTCACCAGCTACAACATTCCTGGCTAAATCCCGGAATACTTGTCTCTCCGACAGTCCTCACTCAAACGCAGGTCTGAATTTTCCCACCAGATCCTGTCATGAAGCACTATAATTAATCACAATCGGCATCAGAGCGATCAAAACACATAATGACTGTAGTAACAACTAGAGCAAACACACTGGTAACATTTGCTCTGACCTGTGTGGTGTTTGTTCATGTGTGATTCCTTTGGAAATCTACAGCCTGTAATGGAATATGATGGTGTTGAGCATGGCTATTGGGGCTTCATAGCCTGGAGTTTTGCTCATTTTCAGTCTTTATGTGAGTCTAAAATTAAAATATATTTTTTTGAACTTCACAGGATGTTTGCATTGCATTAAAATATATATCTTAATTTAAGGGAATCACCTCGGAATAAAGCAGCAACTGATCATTCATTAAGTCGTTATTTCTCTTCAATATGAGTAACTTTGATAGATAAATATAGTAATTATCTTCGTTTGTTTTTTCTGTGCAGGCCAAACCAAAAAATTAATTAGAATATTGATGATCTGTGGGAAAAAGAAGCAGCCTAAAAAGAATTTTGAGTACACTTTAAGCCTATTCGAGATGTTTAAAAGTTGATGTTTGCAGCACCACCTATGGGTGGATTACTTTACTTCTGGACTAGTGAATCCTGAGGAGTTTGTTGTCTGGAAATGACAAGACAGGCTAACAAAAAGTGATTTTTACCAAAAGTGGAGAGGCAGACGGTGGCGCTTTTCGGCCCATCGGAATATGTGTGGTAGACACAAGTGTAGCAGCCTTCATCCTGGACGGCGACAGGCTGGATGGTGAGCTGACTGTCAGACAACGAGGGGCTCAGCCAGACTCTCCCCTGGTATGGGGGCTCTATCATGGGGTCACTTCGCTTGGCGAAAGAGGCCACTTCCTTGGAGTCTCCCTGCTCAGGGTTGTGTCTCCACACGACCTGCTCGACCTTTTCAGGCAGCCCATAGGAACACGAGAGGGACGCCTTCTTTCCCCTCACCGCTGTCTTGTTGCGGTCGGCTGTGACTTGTGCTGGAGGAAGAAAAGAGGCCACAACAGAGGGAGAGCATAAAAGATGAGGGTGAAAGAAAGAGCACGGAGACAGAGCAGGAAAACCTGGAGAGCTCATGTTCAGCAACATGAGGCAGCTAAGGAGAACAAGGCTCTGGAAGCTGGAACAGCTGTTTGCGGTTAGAAAAAGTAAGCTCCGCTTTTCTTACCGCTCCACAGATTTTTTATTAACATAACTGGTTGAACCTCAGCAGGCTCACAGAATTGTGTTCAGAGGTTTGGGATTTCTGCACAAAATGATGTTTAGGGGGAGAAGCTTTCCCTGGAATTTATTCCCTGGAAGTATTCAGTTGTTTTTTTAGTACAGGCATCCAACGTATGTCATAAATGCAGCCACATGAGAAACAAAAATCCTGTCTGCCTTGGATTTATGATATCTTGGGGAAAATAACGGCTCGACCTGTGGTCGGATGAACGGGACTTTTTCTTTTCTTGTCTCACATCCAGCAGCCATGATAAAGGTTCAGGGAGCAGCCATGACATCAGGCGACTCCCACCTGGTTCATGACCGTCTATTCATCAGTATCACAGGCAAATTATTGACATATGCAGGTAAGATTGAAAATCCTCACTGCTCCCCCCCACCCCCAGCAGGTGTTTTGTACGGGACTATGAAAGATACAGAAAACAAGATGTGTCTAAATGTAGATGTTTACATGCAGAGTGACATCAAGAACAAGTTTCACGTTGTCGAGTGGGACTTGAATCTGGTACTCACAGGTGACAGTGAGGCAGGTGCGACCCTGCTTTGAACCAGACGGGTGAATGTCGAAGATGCAGGTGTAGCAGCCTTCATCACGGAAGCCCACCCTGCGGATGGTTATGGCGGAGGTGTCTTTTGCGGAAGAGGCGAGCTCCACGTGTTGTTGTCCACTCACGCTGTCTTTTTGGCCAGGCTGGTAGCTCAGCAGGGTCTGGTTCTGGACATCCAGCCAGTGCACCCACCTCAGAGACTCACCTCGATCCCGTGAAACACTGCAAGTTAAAGTGAAAGGCTTCTCCACGGGTGCTTCCAGACGCGCTGGAGCCGTTACTCTGCCTTATACATAAATCAAAACAAAAAAATATAATTGGGAATCATATATAATTATATAAAACATTATATATATACACCTTACTTATTTTATTATAGTATTTTTCTTGATACTCACCCTGCAGCCTTCCTACCACCAAAAAGAGTAAACACACATGCAAACCTTTGACCATCATCTTCTTCATGTCTCATTAAATGGGTATTTGGAGGTGACTGAAATGTTTAAGAAGAAAGAACTTTAATTTGCTAAACAACACCCTGAGCGTATGGCCTCACTGCAAAAATGATCTCCTTTAAATTACTGTAAAGTATTAAATATAAATTGGTTCTGAGCAATGGGCCGCAGGAAGAGGCTGAGGCGTTTATACTTTGAATTGCCAATAATCTGTAGTATGAAACGTTACTTTTTAATATGCTCTGTTCATCGGTTATAATAATAAGATAAGATACTCACCTGAACTTTCCTTAATTGTTATTTTTTTAAAAGTCTTAAAAAAAACCCAATAAATGGCAGCTGATGTCCTACGTTTACAATATGTTGTCCATCCTCACGACACACTGGCCTTTAGAAACATCACTCCAAAGAGAGTAGCAAAATATCTCTGCACATCAGAATCCTTTCTGCGCTGCACCGCCAGCACAGCCGCCACCGACAAGCGCAATCCCGAGCTGACTGAATGGAGGTGAGAGTCGCAGGGTCGGATCACCTAAACAGCGCCCCCTCATGTCGCGAATCTTTGACTAATAAGTACAAGTAGCGGGATTCGTCGCAATCATATTTTCTTTGATTCGTTTTTTGAAAACATAGGTCAAAAGTAGTATCACTCCATAGATACACAAGTAAAATAATACTTTTAATTATCTTTGTCAGCTGATGTCGACCTCTGCTGGTGATATCAGAAATTACACTTTCAAAAGACGAACTTATTATTTACAACGCTAAAAGTGGTACATACATACATACATCAGTAATGATCGTGCATATAAAATTGTATATATTTTATCACATTTATATTTACTCTAAAGAGTAT
This sequence comes from Takifugu rubripes, assembly GCF_901000725.2. Classification (NCBI taxonomy): domain Eukaryota; kingdom Metazoa; phylum Chordata; class Actinopteri; order Tetraodontiformes; family Tetraodontidae; genus Takifugu; species Takifugu rubripes. Next base: position 17,626,338 of record NC_042285.1, on the reverse strand, counting down.
GATAAAATTGTTTTCAGCGCAGTCTACTGTTATTTGATGACGTCACAACTTTGCGACGGATATATGTTATCGGACGCATATTGATTATGTGAGTGGGAAACGTTGATATTGACAGTTGAACAGCAAATTCTGCCAAAATGAGTCCATTATAGCAGCATAAAAACATTTCGTACGCTTTCCATCCATTTCCTGATCTGTTTAAAATTTGTTGAAGGGGCTGCAGCTCTTGCTGCACTTATTCAGTATTTTTAAAAATAAGACTTTAAGACCTACGTCATGTCGTTTTTTGTGGACTCAGTCATCATGTTCACCTCACAGGTAATACGTTTGTAAATCTTACTCATTTTATATTTTGTTAATCTGTCACAGATTACAGGTTCTTGTTAATTAAATCAGTTTATGAATGTCACCACATTCTGGTGCATCTCAGAATTTCAAACGTCGTATTGCGTTATTAAGGTTGATTTTGCTTTATACATTTAATTGTGGTGTTTAGGTCAGAGAGTCAATGCAGTCGCATTTTCCCCTTAAAGTTCAGTAATTCAAAATATACTAATGTATTCAATAATTAAAATATATCCTTAAGCAAAAGAATAGTAACCAATACTAATGTCTTTTGCTATTGTCAGCCAATATTTGACTGACTTGTTTCTCATACACCTTTATTAATCAAGTGTGGTGTTCATGTTTAAACTGTGAAAACGTGCATGTTGTCAGCCAAAATAAATGACTACTTTTGCAGAGGTTTGCATGTGAGGAAACGAGAAGACTAGTATTAGATACAACTAGTCGATATGCATAAATATATTTTACATCTTACTGTCTGTATATTTGTGTTTTTCTAGTCTCATATTAGCATTAACTTAAAACGGTATCAATATAAATTCTTCTTTCTTTGAAATAATCTTAACTTACTCCAACACAGGTGCTGTTTTTTGGATTTGGCTGGTTATTCTTTATGCGGCAGCTGTTTAAAGATTATGAGGTATGGCGTCATTGCAGGAGATTTCTTTAAATGATCTAAATGATTTCTTGTGATTTCAGTAGCTCCTAGAGAAGAAGTTTCTCTGTGCTAACGGTCTTGACTTTTGTGTGTTTGTTAATAGGTGCGGCAGTACATTGTCCAAGTGGTTTTTTCTGTCACATTTGCATTTTCATGTACTATGTTTGAGCTTATAATCTTTGAGATTCTTGGTGCCTTAAGTAGTAGGTAAGTGTGTTTTCTGCAGAGTACACTTTAAAATGTGAAATTGTAATTTTTGGAGTTATTGTTTGCATGTATTTATTAAAGATGAGAGTTTCTAATCCTTGTATCTTTGCTACAGTTCCAGGTATTTCCACTGGAAACTCAATTTGTACGTGATACTACTTGTGCTTATTTTTGTGGTGCCTTTTTATATTGGCTACTTTGTTGTCAGCAACATACGCCTGTGTAAGTGCAGCTAAGTGAGTGTAGAAAAAACCCTACAAATGAGAAATGCTCTTTTACATATGTGACACTTGTTTTGTGTATTTCTAGTGCATCGTCAGAGGCTTCTCTTTGCTTGTATGGTTTGGTTTACTTTCATGTATTTCTTCTGGAAATTGGGAGACCCATTTCCCATCCTGAGCCCTAAACATGGTAATTATGCACACCTCTCTCCCTTTGTGCCCAAATTCTTTTTTAAATTGCATTAATGTATAAAGAACAATGTCATGAACACCAGTGCTTGTTTTCAATCTTGGGTTATTTCTTTCTTCAGGCATCCTGTCCATTGAGCAGCTGATCAGTCGTGTTGGTGTGATCGGAGTCACACTCATGGCTTTATTGTCTGGGTTTGGTGCTGTCAACTGTCCATACACGTACATGTCCTATTTCCTCAGGTAAGCTGTCCTCTATCCACTTCTGCTTATGCATCAGTTTATTTAGTGCCTCCCTCCTGTTGCTTGATGCCTACGTCTTCCTATACTAAGCTCTGTGCATATTGTACAGAAATGTCACAGACAGTGACATTCTTGCTCTGGAGAGACGCCTCCTCCAGACTATGGACATGATTGTCAGCAAGAAGAAACGGTAGGTTTTAAAAAAAAAAAAAAAGGATTCATTTATTGGCGGGAAAATCAATGTTTGTCCATAACTTTAGATCTCTGTGTTTAGGATTGCAATGACACGGAGGCAGATGTACCAGCGAGGGGAAGACCAGAACAAGCAGACGGGCTTCTGGGGCATGATCAAGAGCGTTACTTCCACACAAACAGGCAGCGAGAGTATCCTGAATGCTGTTTAACACCTTGGTCACTGGTTTTGATTCCAATACATTATGTGTAGAATAGGTTGTCAAGCCTTAATTTCATCATACCAGACCTTTCTCTGATTCAGCAGGAGGTCGATGCTCTAGAGGAACTCAGTCGACAGCTTTTTCTTGAGACTGTTGACTTGCAGGCCACCAAGGTGACACAACCACACGGGCCTCTTTTGTCATTCTTCTAAATGTAAATTATATAGCTTAATATTAGCTTACAACTGAAATAGGCATCTTATCCTCTGCAGTATCATGGCATCTCTTCCACTGTTTTAATAGGGATTTTTCAGCGCACCTAATAAATGTATTTACTGTTGTTAGTTCTGAAATTATCCCATAATATAGTCAGTTCAAGCACAGTAGTCCCACAACATGAGTGTCTCTAATGTTCCTAGTTTTCACATTTTTCTGGAGTTCATACTTTTAATATTGTACATATATGTTTTGCATGCATATTTTAGATACCAGTTTAATTAGTCCAACTTGTGCATCTTTTAGGAGCGAATCGAGTACTCAAAGACATTCCAAGGCAAATACTTCAACTTCCTCGGCTACTTCTTTTCCATCTATTGTGTTTGGAAAATTTTCATGGTGAGAATGTTTGATGACCTCTGCACTGTCTCTGTGCTTCCTATTCCCTTATATATCCAGTGTTGAGTCCAAAGGGCCTGTTACCCAATGATTTTATGGTTTAAGAGACAGTTTTACACGTTGATGCTTCACAGAAATCTTCTCAGCTCTGAATAACTGATATATTAATAAATCATCAGGTAATGAATTATTCAAAAATGTCTGCAGAGATTACCGTTGTCTTCAGGAGTCAGGACCGCTCTTTAACATGAACAATGATAGTAATCTGCTGATGGTGTTTACTTGGCAACTGCTCTCGTCTCTTTCTTCAGGCCACAATAAACATTGTGTTTGATCGAGTGGGGAAAACGGACCCAGTGACGAGGGGTATTGAAATCACAGTGAACTACCTGGGCATCCAGTTTGATGTGAGACCCACACACACTTTCCATCCGTCACGTGTCCTGACGCCCTGCTGTAAAGATAATCGTTGTCGAGTTATCTCCTCTTTTCCTCCTTCCTCAGCAGTAAACTTTGTCGTAATAGCTTTATAAGCACTTCCCCCCTTTATTTCATTGTGTTTTCAGCCTTCACATGTCAAAATAAAATGAACTCCTATGTCCCCTTTCACCTCAGTCCTTTTTTTTTCTCCACGTATCAGGTAAAGTTCTGGTCCCAGCACATCTCCTTCATACTGGTGGGAATCATAATTGTTACCTCCATTCGTGGCTTACTTATTACTCTCACAAAGGTAAAACATTGTTGAAATGACTCTGTCAGTCATACCAGTTTTCAAAACAGTGCTTGTCCTTTGTTTTTAGTTCTTCTATGCAATATCAAGCAGCAAATCCTCCAATGTAATTGTGCTGGTCCTTGCTCAGATCATGGTGAGTATGTTGCTTTGCACTGTTCTCATCTCGAAACCTGTGGACAACAGAAGAAGCAAAGCCTTTCCTCTTTCAGGGGATGTATTTCGTGTCCTCTGTGCTGCTGATGCGTATGAGCATGCCTCTGGAATATCGCTCCATAGTCACAGAGGTCCTGGGGGAGCTCCAGTTCAACTTCTACCACCGATGGTTTGATGTCATCTTCCTGGTTAGCGCCCTGTCCAGCATCCTCTTCCTCTATCTTGCTCACAAGCAGGCCCCAGAGAAGCACATGAGCCTCTGATTTCCTACTGGATTGTTTGAATTTTAAGGAGATCCCAAACTCTTGTAGTACACATAAATGCACTACATATGTGGACTGCCTCTTCCTGAATCAGGAATAGTTTAATGTTGGATCCAAGATATGAGAAACTCACGAGGAATAGACTTTAAAATAAAATATGTCAAATCAATCAGTTCAGAAAGCAAATGAATGTTATGTTGCAAATGATCTGCTTTCTCTCTATTTGTGATGTTCCTTTTTCCACACTGGAGCTGCCAAACGCAGCGAGTCCTGGTTCTGACTTTCATTGAGGTGTAAACTAACAATATGAAGGCCACGGTATCATTTTGATGTAACTTAATAATAATAAAGAAATGCCTCCTTTGTAGAGCGTATGTATTTATTTGCATTCATGGAAACTGTCATTCATCATTTATTTGCTTTTTTGTTAATTTAAAAATGAAAGCAACAAATAAAAAAACAGTTTTAGCATGGAGACAAATTCAGGAAAGGTCATAAAGGTCAATGCTTTGGACATTTTTTTATGTTTGTAAATAACAGAAGCATTCATGGACACACTGGTAATCTCTAAATGATCACTCGGACAGTTGTACAGTCAAAATATTAATCTGTTCTGAACACAGGATTCTGTTTAGCTGTGACTGATGTTGACAAGCGTGAGCAGGTTGGAGGTCCGGTTACAATTTCTCATCAAGACTGTCTTCAGATGAAGACGATGAGGTCTGGAAGAGAGGACACACGAAGGCAACAGGTCAGGGATCGTACACGAAGAAAATCATCAGTGAGGGACATGAAACTGGGCAATCAGGTGAAGTAGCAGAAAGCAAAGCCAGACTTGTCCAATGTGGAATAAAGAGAGTAAGTACTGAAATGGGCACCAATATTTAGGCTAAATGTGTAAAACTGGAATGAAGTCACGCACCCTCTCTCTGGCTGCTTCAGTGGGGGTTTCAGGCCTGGAGTTGGAGTTGTCCTGGAGTTGCCTCTCGTCTCTGTTGGTTTCTGTGGACTGGACCTGGACCTCAGGACACTCTCCTAGCAGCTGGCTTGTAATGTTCACTCCGTTGGCTTTGAGCTGGTTATAGACGCTCTTTGTAGCCACCAGCATCTCCAGAGAGTTTCCGCTCAGGTGGATCATTTCTACCACCTCATCGTGGCTTCTGTTCTCCACGTTTATTCCATTGATCTCCACCAGGATGTCCCCGTCTTTTATACCTGCCACATCAGCTGCTCTGTCCTTCACCACCTGTCAAAAAGACCCGCAGAGTTTAAAACTGCCATCGGGAGTGCAGTTTTAATCATCCTTACCTCACTGAGGAAGTGTCCATCTTTCCCTTCTATGCCATTTAGGTGAAAACCAAAGCTCCCTGAGCTCTTCTGCATCCTGCACAGTTTTGGCTTGAGCTCTTCTCTCCTCTCTGGTTCTGGAGTAGATGGTTGGGCATGTGTAGGTAAGTACAGGGCCTCTGAGTAACTGGGAGGTAAGCTGGAATCATTCAGAGTATCAAGGAAGAGCAGAGGGGGCATGTTTCCCTGTGAGAGACAGAAGGGCATCGTTATAAAGGAGGCCTTCGCTTCACATTCAGGATATCCTGCAGCGCCGCCACTCACCAGCTTATACATTTTGTCTGTGAATTTGTCCATGACTAGGAAGCAGCAGCTTTGGCCACTCTGCCTGATCAAGTCCACGACCTGGTCATGGGTCCAGCTGTCCACCTCCTTGCTATTAACAGCTACCAGCCTGTCCATTTCCTTCAATCCTGAACTTTGTGCTGGGCTGTTGATTTCAATATCTTTGATAAAGTGTCCTGCAAATCACATGCAAGCCATCAGCTCCCCGCTGACTCTTCACAATAACAGGGAATTCTAGTTACTGTGCAATTGTGGCCCTACCGCCTTTGTTCTGCTCATAAATGAGTGAGAATCCGAAGCCCGTCGGCCCCTTGCTTAGGTCCGCCACCCGTGGCTTGTGTGGGAGATGCTTGATGGAGGCTAGCCAAACCCCTATTGTCTTGGATTTGTTCTTGTAGTACTCATCTGTCTTCGCATCAACCACCAGGAACATCAAACTGCTGCCAGCCTTCTTGATCTTCTCCACTACCTGACTGTGTGACAAGCCTTCAATGTTCTCTCCGTTAAGCTCCACCAGCCTGTCATTGTTGCTGAGGCCGGCATTGTGAGCCACACTTCCCGGGACCACCAGTTTGATGAACATACCTGGATTGCCTATAGAGAAGACAACGCAGAAGTTGTGAAGAAGAAGAGGAAGATTTTCATTGACATCAGAACTTCAGATATCTAAAAATGGATGAATAAAACCCGTTTTCTTTCTCTCCAAATGAAGCAGGGTGTACTAAACCATTATTGAGCAATTCTCCTTTGTTATACTGAGTATGACGTATGTTATACAAAATGACTAAATCCTTAACTAGACCAGACTAGATTAACTTTAGTAAAAACCCTGACAGACCAGCTAAAGTTGTTACAGGACATGAGATGAAGCCACTGAGAAAGTTGACTCAAGAGAGCTGACTTTTGTCATAATTTTAAATGATAATAAATGTGCAATGCTTCAACATTAAGATGTGCTTTATTCATCCCCATGGGGAAATTGAATTATGCATGTGGATGTTGCTACCTTTGGTGCACCTCTGCTACTCACCTTCGGTTGAGGAGAGAGAGAACCCGAAGCCTGATATGGAATTCACCAGGTAGCAGAGTTTGGCTTTGGGAACAGCTGACCCCACTTTGTTGTTTTCAGCTGGTGTTTTCTGAGGGTTGGCCAAGTCAACTCCCTGAGCTTTGGCTTGTTTGTACGAGTCTTCATCCAGGACATAAAATGTGACCGATGTTCCGCTGCTTGTCACCATGTCCACCACCTGCCCCCCCCACCGCAAAGTAAGATATGATGAGGTCAGTTCACTCTGAGTAATACAGCAGTATTGCTTTTTGAATAAAGTCAAACATCAGATGGACAAACTCATTTAACCAGTGTTTTAAGGTTGGTATGGAGAGTTTAACTTAGCTACAAGATAACAAGATGATGTCAAGACAAAGCTGTAACTGCGTGTTGTATCTGCAGGGGCCTGAACACATGCGTTTGTCATCAATGTGCAGCGTTTTACTGTAGTTGTTTCTTTTATGCTGCAGTTTCTGGCTCAGCAGGGCTGGTGGGTTGTGATTTCCCCCTTTTAGTGATTTCATTCCTGGTCCAATGAATAATAACAGGGGTTGTACAGGAATTGTTGCTTACCTCACCGTGAGGCATCTCGTCAACAAACGTGCCATTGACGCGCAGAAGTCGGTCTCCATCTTTCAAACCAGCCAGTTCAGCCGGGCCTCCCATTTCCAGGCAGCGGATCAGGTGACCCTCCTCGCCGTGCTCCGACCTCAGGTAGAAGCCGAACGTTTGGCCCGGCTTCTTGTTAAGGGAGATCACTTTAGGCCTGAATCCAGACATGTCCTGAGATTGGAGTTCAGATGGTTTTGATATCGATCGTTGTCACGCTTCTCTCCAAATAATGTAATTAAGACGATACTCCCAATGCCCGCCTTATGATAAGGAGTTATGATAAGGTTTTTAAAAAATGTCTTCTCAAAACCTTAAAGAAGTTGCACACATTAACCTTTAAAATGCATCTCCTGCCACCTTCACCTCTCCAACACAGATATTTCATATGAGAAACTGGAAGAACACATGAAAAGATATTCTTCCTGGTCAGCAGAGCCAGTTAATGGTTAGCAGGACCAGCTGACTGTGCTGACGGCAAAGTTTTATAAGGAGGGCCTGGACTTTGATTATTACTGTAAATCTGTCATGTTAGGGAGGGAGCTGTCCGCACACACAGTGCACTACAGGTAGAAAGATGATTCTCACCCATTGAGGGGTCATTTATATAAAACATTTGTCTGTTTTCTTAACACAGACGCTCTCGTGCCATCCAAACCAAAGGCAGATTTCCTAATCTAATACATCCGTTTGTCGTCCTCACAGGTGCCACGTCTCTAGTGGAATTCACACTAATTTCATCAACTTGCTTTTTAGTGAAGGCAGAAGAGATCTGAAGTTTCAATTATAGTCCTTATATTCTAGTCAGGAGTCAAACATTCCAACATACAGTAAATCAACAGCTGTACATATCATTCACTTCATTTTAAACTTTGTTACTTCAATAATGTATTAATATTGTGTAGTTTTTTAGCTGTTGCTAGAATAATGATCACTCTTGTCATCAGATTCAACAACAGAAAAAATCATTTATTTTTATATATTTCTATAAAACACCCTAACAAATGCCACAACCCTGCAGGTCATCAGCATTTCCAAACGTTGGTACTAACAATAGCTGCTAAATCATCATCTAGACTCTTCTATAAGCCTCCTGGACCATTTGGTGATAGCAAACAATCCCAAAACCTCAGGAATTCCTTGCTAGGAATGTTTACCCTTGAACAATGCAGATCCACCAAATACGACAGTGTACACTGTTAATTTGAAGTTACCCTTTATAAATAGCCTCACCTGCCTCTTTCTGCTTGGGTTCCCAGACAGAAGAAGAAACTCACCTGTCACAGTTTCTATTGTAGCTCCAACCTTTCCGGCCCCTCATGCTCTCCCTCCTCCTCCTCCTCCTCCTCCTCCTCCTCCTCCTCCCTCCTTCCTCCTGCTGCTGACAGGACTTTAACAGAGCAAAGGTGAGTCTGAAGGCTGCGTTATCCAACAACGATCTGTTATATTGGCCCTGTGCAATGTGACCCAAGAAAAAAACAAATACCAGAAAATTGTGTGTCGCTGCACAGTTCAGACATCCTGCATCCTAAAAACCAATAGAATAGGGACAAACATAAGCAACCCCCCCCAAATTCAAACCAATGGGTAGCTTTTATGACAGCAATCACTCAGGTGAAGATGAGCATGCCAAGAGACTCCCACTGTGTGTATTCATTCATGCTTAATCAGTTCGATATCTGGATCCAAGCCTCCATCTCTCTCCTTCAAAATTATTTTTAGTGACTTAACTTATAAACTGAACAGCAACTGTTAGCGGCCTCGACAAATGATCCGTTTGAGAGAGGTGGGGTATAATTTGGCTGATCTGATAAGTGTGGGAGAGTCTTTGGTAATAAAGAGATTATGAAGTGCTCAGCCTGTGGTGGGGCAAAGGTGGGAGAAATTGAGATGAAACAAATCTGGAAGGTGTAAAGGGTAAAAGTTAATTCATTACTGGTGTCCAGAGGGAGGCACAGTTGCATAACTACACACACACACACAAACTTTCAAAGGCATAATGCATTACCCAGCTCCTCATCTAACACTAACCATCCTAACTAAACCCCCAATCCTGACCCTAACCCGAACCGAAACCCAATCCTAACCTCAACATTAAACCCATGTATTAACCCTTAAACGGTCCTTTGAAGTTATCAAGACCAGTCAAAATGTCCTCACTTTGCTAGCATGTACAAACACACACACACACACACACACACACACACACACACACACACGCACACACACACACACACACAAGCAACAACAGTGTTTTCAATTGAAGAAATTAATTCACATCTTCTACAATCAGTCAATCAATTTTACTTCATTTCATTAAATATTCAGGGTAAAAAAATGTCTCAATCTGAGTGAAGAAGAGTCACGATGGGTTTCCAAACATGCTGTTGCCATCTGGCGGACTGTTGCCCTTAGATGCTAAGGAATAGAGAGGAATCAAGTGTCCTGGGTTTTAATTTGGATTTTATACACTTGACATTACTATTAATCCAATTTAACACATAGAAAATGAAACCCGGTGGTTTTTTCCTGGAAAGACAGTTCCAGTTTTTTGGATGATCCAAATTTTAAAAGGTCTGACACCTTAAAGCCAGAGGAGAGGAACGTTGAAATGTCCTAAATGTCAACCAGTCAGCTGGTCGCCTGGAATCACCGTCAATACTGAATTTGAATTGATAACTTTAACAATAATAAATGAATTTAAATATGATTCTGCCTGCAGCTGCTCTTAATCTACCTCTATGAGAGACTATTTCCAGCCCCCCATTGCCTGTTGCTTTCCTGCTCAACATTCCATTTCTTGGAATAAACAATCATTCGCTTGATGGACTGAAAGAATCTTTTCTTGTGTCATGCTCCTCTCCTGTTCTTCACACTATGATATCTTACAGTCTATGACCTCTACAATCATGTGAACTGATTCATGGCCGTCCCCATCCTCTACTACACCCTGTAGAGCCAGTCTTCCCTCACTATGTTCACCGCCAACAGAAAAAGAGGAAAAAGAAGAACGGACCTTCACCCCTTAAACGGAACCTCTGCTGCGGATCAACAGTAAAGCAGCGAAGGTGCAGCGTCACAAGATGGAGATGTGTGCGGTGAAGTGCAACCCCAGGAGTTCTCTCACCCTGCCTTCACCTGCAGCGGAGTGTCCCTAATCAGCACATCATGCCAGGTTGTGATTATGACACTCAAACGGGACTAGTTTCTCTCCTCAGCTTGATTGGGATCCTCACGTGTTGTGATTGTCTGACCCGGCCGGCCTCACACAGCTAATGAGGCCTGGATAATGATTACAGACAGGCTGAGCAAAATAGTGCGCCCCCGAAAACTCCTCACCCCCCTCCTAAATTTAGTTTTCTCAGGAATCACTTGAGCATTCAAAGGCCAAGCAGATGCCCTCTGCGCCCCCTCCCCCAGCAACAGGGCAGCTCCAAGGCGGTGGCATTTCAGCCTCCTCCTGTGCAACAAAACTCCCATTGCTGAATAATCTCATCTGTCATTTTAACGTGTGAAAAGAGCAATAATAAAGTTTTATACATTTTTACCTGTAACAGAAATAAACATGCCTCTACCATTTTTTTAACTGAGCTGAATGAACTATTCAAACACAACAAAGAATTTGAGATGTTTTCAATTTTAAATTTACAGTTGGCTAAAAACACCTTTGCATGAGGCGTGATCCGGAGGGTTTCCTTCTATACAGGTGGGGTGCGTCTGAAGTCTTTCACAGGTTTACCTGCGGATTTGCATTTGATTCAAATGGTTGTAACCGTGTGAGGTTTAACGAGCTCGAACCTTTACGGCCACCAGTCGAAAGATCCGTGCTCATCATTATATGCTGTCATTGGCTTCTTATTTCAATATGCTCAAAGACCACACGGGGGCGCATGTGCACAGGGATCAGCTCTAGATTTCACTGGCAGCTGGATGAGACCGAGCCAAACATCCTCATGAACGCGGCTCTTATCACAGGTCACCTCCATTGACAAGAACCCCCTAACGTTTGTAAAGACACTTGGTTAAAAATTGCCCAGTGACCCCATTGTGCTTGAAATGTAATTTAGGCAAGTGAACGCGGCGTGTTTGCACACAACTGTCGAAGTGACGGTAAAGTCTTTGCATCGTCAGTCAAAACCGCCCCAGTAACTATGAATCACGTTAAAGAAGTAAAGAAGTGCCGCTGCTCATTCAAGTGACTCCGCCTCAGGTTTGTGCTTGTATTCTTCATCTGATCATAAGCTTGGAGAGTCGGATGGAATTCTGGCATTTAGAAAACAGGACTCTCTCTCTCTCTGTTTCTCTCTCTCTCTCTCTCTCTCTCTCTGTGTGTCCCCCCCCCCCCCCCCACACACACCTTATGACATTATTCCCGCACTCGCTCCAAGCGCAGCTCCTCCGCCGCTGCGCGCAGAAGCAAAGGCGGACTAAGACGCGTCCTGTGCAGAAAATCCCCGAGGAAAAAGAGTTAAAGCATAGATTATTGTTTGCAGGAATGTGTTGATTTGCTTGAGAACCATGGATGCAGACAGAAGTTTTTCCATCTTAGAGGATCAGACAAAAATGGAGGGAATGCCCGAGGCAAACTTTTGTTAACCAGAATCTAGATTAGACTTTTTGCATTTTATTTTATTTTTTTAAAATGGACCTTTGTGTGAGAAATGAAACATCCGTGTCTGCAGAATGTGTCGGGGCGCAAACTGACGCGCTCCAGATCGGATTGGGTAATGGAAGCCTGGGGACGTCAAACATCAGCCACGGCGGTAACGTCTCCACAGCCCTCACACCCCAGCGCACGAGGGAGAAAGGTGAGTGGACACGGGTGCGATTAGAACCCACCGCAACGTGACAAATCAATCCAAAAACACACATCTTTGTGTTCGATGTAAAAGTCGAGAAAAGGCAAAACCAGTCACCCCCAAACAAGAGGGGAGGAACGATGAATTCTGGACATGAATCAAAGTAGCACGAGAGCGGAGAGGAGTCGCTCGTGCACTGAGATGACTGTTGGTATCTGTGGCTTTTCCTTCCTCACTGAATCAGGCATCAGGGGGAAAGTGTGTCACGCCAGGATTCAAATCCTGAGCATTGCATGACCTCGGTTTCCTGCTGTCAGCCTGTTTAATACCAGTTTCTATTTTTGAACATTTCAGAGTCTGTTATCAAAAATACTTATGTCTCACTGTGAAATCCTCCCAGGCAACTTTGAGATTTTGGGCTATAGCTGAAGCTAAAACGAAGGAAGGAGTGAAGAGAAATCTCAGCTTTCTCTCAGCATCCACCCGATTTTTTTGTTTTAATCAATCACCATCTCCATCCTTCAGTGGCCGTTTGAATGTCGGCGTGGCGGTGACTGCTGAGACCGATGCTGTTCACCGTTAAAGCCTCTCAAAAAGAGAAATAGATTCTAGAATCAAATCTGTGGAGACAAATCTGGACCCAGAGTAAATGCTGCCGAGCACAGACCGCACACACCACAGTCGCCGCTCTCTCTGGGACCCGTTCTCTGGGGTCTGTGTGAGATTTAGCAGCATCTAAAGGTGAGAATAAAGACAGCAAGATTTCAACCCTGTCCTCGGTCTCCTGTCCTCCAGATGAGCATCACTATAAATGGGAGCTTCTATAAAACACAGTGCAATAACATCTGTCCCTGATGCGCTAACGTCATTAAACACTATAAAAACAGGTCCACGCATTTTGCTTTTATTTATGTAATATGATGCTATTCAAAATGGTTCCAGCTTTAGGTTGGTTTATCTTAGTACATTAACCTGATCAGTCGAAATGAGTGAGCCAACATAGAAACAGCAGCGCAACACCACGTGTTTGTCTGAAATGTAAAACACCACACCGCTGAGACTCCTCGCCAGGTCACGGGATGGACAGACACAAAGGAAAACAGTGTTTTAGATGCTCAGACTGTTGTTTGTGGTCCAAAAGACACAACACTTGATGGTGATGGTGTCTTCTTGGGTGAGCAGCTGAAAGGCTAAACCAGCCAGCAGGGAGGCCGGTATGCCGGGGTGCTTCCTGATGTGTGGTTGACACCCATAATATGGATCATGACAGTTACCTGCAGTCAGGGTCTTTTACAATGAAAACCATAAATAAATAACGTGTCCATTACAGATTTTGGTTCTAGGATTTTTCCTTTTTAGTCCATCCTCCCTCAGATTTTATTGTACCTCTTAAAGGGAAGTGGAAAGCTCTTCTTGGACAGATACCCACAGTGCTGTTACAATCTATATACAACCCTAATCCTAATGCTTGATTGTAAAATATAAATGCTTAATGTGTTTCCCTAAGAAGTAGCTGTGCAATGTGGTGAACTTGAATTCCAATCAACACTGCCCCCTACTGGTAGACACTTGAGAAACATTCATAAAAAATGCATAGATACAAAAGCTTATAATAGACAGCAACAGTTTCTTTTAGAACTGCATAAGTTGCTAAATGACAGTGGAATAAACAAACTTTATGCTGTAGACGCGACCAGATTTTTCCAAACTCTTTCACATTTTTTCCCCCAAATTGAAATGAAACGGTTCCTTTCAAGAGTTCTCATGATCTAAACAACAGAACCTCCTGAGCGCAAGTCATAACTTATAATTCTTAAGTCTGATTGGAACAATTTTGAGGGTCTGAACTGTTGATTAGACACAACATGACATCGTCAGATGGGACTGAGCTGCCGCACAAAAACGTTATTCACTCCTATTGTATGGAGGCACTTTGAGTTTGATCATTCTGCTTTAATGCTTTTCCATTATCGTTCACCCCCGCATCATGTCACTCAAGATTATGATTTGTTTCTAGTTTTTTCATGACTGACTTGTCTCTTTTGAGCATCTCCGCGATATCTTTCTATCTGCTGGGGAACAATGTTACCAGCTGTCACCGTCACCACACACTGTCATCACAGTAATTCAGTGGATTTGCTCATTGTTCTCATCATTAGGAGCACAGATGACAAATCTGGGGCCTCACGGTTTCATTTCCTATGGCAGGACTTTATTGTTCGAGTGTGTGACATTTATGGGCTGACAGTTACACATGTTTTTGCCATTTTTATTACTCTGATTATACAATATTGGTGGTTAAAAACTACTGACATAATGGCCTGTGTTTGTTTTAACCATTGCACAAACTGCACTGCTCTAGGTGGCCAAAAAGGTTGAAAGTAACTAAACTCTATAAAAGGAGGTATAGAAGAAATATAAAGCAGCAAGATAATCAGGGTTAAATAAATACAAAGCAGTGAAACTGGCTCTACGCAAACTGTCTTGAGAAGAATGTTATTGTCAAATAATGCTATATAATCAGAACTGAAATAAATAAAGAAAGAAACAAACAAATTTAGCAGAGAAGTGGGAGGAAATGTACTCATTGGAAAACACATACATTATCCAGCTCTTTATACTACTTTTATACTCATTCTAATCATCCCAACTAATTCTCTAACATAAACCAAATTCAAACATCCACCTTAAAACCACATCTTAACTCTCAAACACTCCCTTAATGTCGCACAGCCCCGCCAAAATGGCCCCACTTCACAAACCTGGCCCTAGAACAATGAAGATGCGATTGCACACAAATTTGGCTTTGGTAATAAAAGAATCTTTCCTTTTCAGAGCCACAAATGAACTGATGCCTGAATTCATTCACTTAATGAATGTATGAAAGTGGTAGTGATTGAATGACTGGATGAGTGAATGCATGGACGTTCCTTCTTCCTATAGCGGAGCTGATCTCCAGCCTCCCTTCTAAAGCTGATTTAACCCTCTTGTATTTCTGTTGCATTGTTGGAGTGCAGGAGGTCTGCAGCTCTTGTGCAGCAACAAAAGTGTTTTTTTCCCACTAACTCCATTTCATCTGCGCTGGGGATGAAGTTGGCTTTGTGAGCAGGCTTACATGTGACATTTACCATGCTGGATTAGCCACTAGCTGTGACATTTACCAATAGCTGTGTCCTACTGGAGCGGGGCTGAATATTTCCCCTGATGGGATTAAAAGGGACACAGCGCTTACATGTGAGACGGAGGGGTGAACATATTTCACAGTCAGATAACATCTGCAAGAGCCTCAAATATTTATGGGTGGACTACTACCAGAGGACAAACTCGAGCTCCCACACAGTTGGACAGTCAGTTGCTGGACTCTAGCACAAAAGTTCGCTCAACTGTTCACAGGTCCGGACTTTAGATATTTAAATAAGTATCTCCTCTGGTGTCGGGTTTCCATTTTAGGCCCTCTGTTATCGTCCATCTGCTTCCGTTCCCCTAAATATTATACGGAGATGTGACATTGCTGTTCAGTCTCAATGGGGCTGTTGTCAGTTTTCTTGACCAGTTTTTGTTGTGAAGAGGAGATTTTTCTGGAGCTCATTCTTCAGACAGCAGGAATAAAAATAAACACAGGACAGACCATCAGTCATCTGATTTTTATCTTTGCTAAAATGATCGACAATCTAGTGATAGCGTTGAGCCTGTATCGTTGTTTCCAAGTATTTCCACTTGATCTCTTGCTTATTTTTGAGGGTGAAAAGAGGAAAAACACCAGCGTTTTTGCCAAGTCTTTCTTTGCTTCTGTTGCTCGGACCATTTCTCAAGATTTCCCTGCAGAACCCCAGTTACAGGGCTAAAATCTTTTTTGTGCTGAGACCAAAACCGTGAAGCTTATTGCCAGAGGGATTCAGACAGGCTTTATGTATTCATAAATCTCACTTCCTTATTTTTTTCTTTAATATCCTTTTCTTTCTCTTTGGGCCTGACCTTTATCATCTAGTGTTAATTCTATTTCTGTGTTGCACTTGATTTGTTCTTGAGCACTTTGTAATGTTTTTGTAATATTTTCATGAAAGGTGCCACATGGTACGAAAATAAGACCTAATAATAACATTATTGGATATAATTTTCCACCCATCCACCCATCCATCCATCCATCCATCCATCCATCCATCCATCCATCCATCCATCCATCCATCATCCATCCATCCATCCATCCATCCATCCATCCATCCATCATCTATCATCCACCCATCCACCCATCCATCCATCCATCCATCCATCCATCCATCCATCCATCATCTATCATCCATCCATCCATCCATCCATCCATCCATCCATCCATCCATCCATCCATCCATCCATCCATCCATCCATCCAGCCACCCATCCATCCATCCATCCATCCATCCATCCATCCATCCATCCATCCATCCATCCATCCATCCAGTGGGTTTTTGTTCACAGCCATTTAACCCTGATCAAGGCCACATTCACAGTCAACTAATACTAATACTCACCATGTTTCACTCTTGTCAACAGACAGAACCACAGACATGGATGGATGTTGTTATTAATCTTTATAAAAGTCTCCCAGCAATAGTGAATCCTCCTATGGCCGGAGCGCTCCATGCTTGTGGAGGTCTCTTCAGCTGAACAGTCTCCTGACACCTTAACAAACAATGAAAAAGTAGGAGAATAACACCTCAGTAGCAGTGATAGACTGAAACTCCTCAGTTATCACGTTCATAAGGCGCGTAAGAGCAGGAACAGTCCAGACAGGACCCAACTGTGAGATTTAATGGACTCTTTCCCCTGCATGCCCTGTGCTTGCGCCGCTATTAAATCTGCACTTCAATTGTCAGTGGTTCTGAGCACGCGGCTGGTTGAGGGTCAGTGACAAATTGTGATCAGGTAAAAGTCTGTAAAGGTGTTGACTTTAATTCTGTTAATGCATAAAAAGGTCAACTGCAGAATACAAAAGCACAATTGCGTTCCAAATATAGAGAACAAAAACGAGGCTGCTGTATTCAACTAGTCAGCCAACCAGACCGCCATAAATCAGCCATACAAATAAATCTCAGGATTTAAAGCCTCGCTGTGCTTCAAGAGTTAGAAGTAGCACCACGAACACAGCGGAAATCAATTGGCTTCAACTGCAACACCTCCTCAGGCGAGAGACAGGATAATTAAGATGTTACTTCCTCTCTAGAACACTCATGTCTGTAACCTGTCATTGCGCTCATGCAGATGAGCTGCACGTATGTACACACAGGACTCCAGTTCTACTGCTGGCTGCTGCCATATGGGGAACACTTTCCTTGCTTGCTACTGATTTATTGTTGCTTTTTTTCAGATTTCAGATTGCTACAAATAACAAGTGCTAAATATGTTGTGTTAGTGAGAGTAATGAGACAATAACCAGAAGACTCATCATCAGGAATATGCATTCACATCTCCTTTAGATGGGGACATTCTGTTCTGTGGTTAAAACCCCTTTGCAGAAAGTGTAAAAGCTGCAATTTCATCCATTTTAGGACAAAAATACACTTCCCGATTCATGTGTGATGGGTCGTGTTTGGCCTCGCCTGTGTGTGTGTACGTGTGTGTATAATAACAGCCATTTTCCAATGCTTCCTGCTTCTAATGGAAAGAGGAAGGAGAGGAAGTGGATAGTGATTAAAGCAAAGGATGAGATGGAAAAGGGTAAAGATCAAAGGAGATCACCTGAAAGAAGGAACAAGCACTGAAAACTTAATGGAAGGAAGAGAGAGAGAGACAGATTAGGGGGAGGAAAAAGATGGAATACTGAAGTGTAGCTGAGCTCCAAAACGGATCCCTGGAAACAAAACACGTGGATAAGAGATGTGAGGACACTTCGTCCAAAAGCTGATCTGTTACAGAAGGCAACGCGACAGCGGCCTGATGAAACACATGAATGTTAACGGTTTAAACTGAGCAGAACCGAAAGCTGTGATGAACGAACTAAATAAAGCAGTATTTTAAGTTTAAGTAAACCCCAGTGCTGTCTAAATCAGAACATAAATGGGATAAATAGAATGAACTCTAAACTATAAAGCTAGTATAAGCTACCAACAGTCGCAGTTGTTCAGAGAAGCAAACACATCTACACTTTGCGAGGGGCCAGAAATGTTGAACATCTTGGACCTATTGTGCAGGCGTCAGTCAGGAAGCATCTGATACTTTATTGTTAAATGCTTTTCTTGTTTAGAGGGAGCCACCAGCTGTTATAATGGCCGTCACATACATATAGAAGCAAATGAATGAATGAATGAATAGATTGTGCACTCAGCGTGACGCAGTAAAACTCTTTGTTGTGTGCTTGTGTGTGGGACAGATGGGGACCTCACACTGCGGATCCTCCTCTACGCACTCATCTTCCTCGTGAGCGTGATCGGGAACCTGCTCATCATCGTGGTGCTGACGGTCAACAAGCGCATGCGGACCGTGACCAACACCTTCCTGCTGTCGCTGGCTGTCAGCGACCTGATGATGGCCGTGTTCTGCATGCCCTTCACCCTCATCCCCAGCATACTGAAGAACTTCATCTTTGGTGCCGCCATGTGCAAGATCGTGTCCTACTTTATGGGTGAGACAAAGGATGAACTTCAGCAGTGATGAGAGACCAGGGGAAATTGAAACAGTTTTCTCAGATTGAACCCAAATTAGTCTCGGCCGGAGCCTCCTGCAGTGGAAGTGCTGCCTCGTCTGGTAATCAGTCTGATCAACTTTAATGGAGATGGCGAAGAAATTAGAGAAATAGTTGCTGTCATATTAAATGGAATCGAAAATCATCGGTGAAAAATAAATCATCAGATGTCTTCATGGAAGCTATGAAATGTCACCTGTGTCACATTTAGAGCAGCAGTGCTACATCAGTAATAACAGCAACTCCTTCGTCAAACTAGCTGAATTATTAAGAATTGAAAAGCAATTTCTGAAGAGATAAGATTCCAAATGATTATTAAAAACGTTGTTACCGTTACAGCAAATTTCTGCTGATCTTTTGCCTTTAAGTAATATTTTTAGTAGGAAAGTAAGCTTGGCCAGATATCACTGTGATATTACTTTAAGGTTCATATACAACAAAAAAGTGAGAAATAAATCATTTCAGAATCTGCAGAGAAAACATTGCGTGAATCATATGAAAGACATAGGCGATGTGACAAAACAAAGAAAAAAATAAATTCAGTTTTTGATTTGACAAAAAAAGAAATATCCATTTATTGTCTCTGACTGATTAAGGAAGCGGCATGTTGACAGCCTGTGATCAGGCATCATTCTCTGCTGAGCACCAGCATCACTCAGCTGATCCACCGACCCGTTCCCTCGGAGACACCGACAGCATCAAACATTTATGCAGCTTTGGAAAAGATATTGATGTTATAGCTTGATTATAACTTGGAATTTGTACTTTCACTTAGAAAAAAATGGACCAACTCTGAGAAGTGTAGTGGTGGAGGAAATCTGGCAAGAAAGAGAGAAAGGGAAAATAAAGGAAATTAAAATTTGCATATGTTAATAAAAGCGACCCCAAAGGACAGAGGCCTCTTCTACACTTGCAGACTTCACAGTGTTTCTCAGGCCATGCCCCCCCCCCCGCATACACACTCACAGGATTGAGGACCAAGGGATAAGAAACATAAAGAATAATTTCCGTCTTACTGTGTCAGGAGAGAGGTGCTAGATCCCATTGGCAGCTGAGACCAATGTTATGTACTCACCAAAGTCCCAGATAATCATCCTCAGCTCCCAGTATCACATTTTATTAATTTCTAAGCACATCTACACTCAGCACCACAGCTGCTTCTGTTATTAAAGATAATACAGGCTGACAATGTGTTGTTCTGCCACCAGCACAGCTTGGTGAGTAGAATATCATCATACTAAATAATTATTTTTTTTTCTGCAGGCATATCAGTGAGCATCTCCACATTTAGCTTGGTTGCCATAGCGATTGAGCGCTACAGCGCCATCTGTAACCCCCTGAAATCGAGGGTGTGGCAGACGAGGTCCCATGCCTACAGAGTGATCGCCACGACGTGGGTGCTGGCCTTTCTCATCATGATCCCTTATCCCATCATCAGCCACCTGGACTCTTTTCAGGGTCCTAACAACACCACCGCTCACCAGTGCCGCCACAAGTGGCCCATTGCAACGGCCGAGCAGACCTGGTGGGTGCACAGGTTTCTTTTTTATAAATCAAGAACAAATAAACTCTTCTCTCCCCTCAGTTCTGCCACCGGCTGCCCAAATGAGTGCAAGTGAAGCGTCTGATCAAGTCTTAATATTTCTAATTTGTAAGTGCTGCAATTATACCCAATGGCTTTTTTAAAGGGAGCAAATCAGTGATAAGAAACAGATCAATGAGAGCTGTTGTTTTCCCCAAAAGGTTGTTTTTAGAAGCAACAGATCCTCACAATCACTGTGGCCTTATCGTCCTAATCAGTTAAACAAACATTCATGGAAGAAGTAAAAGTCTTTTTCCCCCTCAAGAAAAGCATCATTTAACAGTGTGCATGTTGTAAATAACGTGCGTCTCCTTCAGGTACATCCTGCTCCTGCTGGTGCTGTTTGCCATCCCAGGGCTGGTGATGATCGTGGCCTATGGACTGATCTCCAGGGAACTCTACAGAGGCATTCACTTTGAGATGAGCCATAGAAAAAATGCTACTGGTGAGCACGCGTTCCCACACGATTTGATTCAGATATTTGACATTCTTCGGATTCACTCCTGCTGCATTAACGGTGGCATCAGGTGAGTCGGGTGGAAGCAGCGTCGCCTCTTTGTGGATGTGTGATTAGCGGATGGGATTGACCTACAACTGTGGATGTGGAAGCCCCCAACTGTGTGGTTTCAGAGCGAGGTTAGGGAGGAATCGCTGGCATGAATGATGAATTTGTACAAACATGTGATTTAACAATGCAACAGTTGTTCCCTTAGAGCTCTTCTTACTGTACATTGACTTATAGGAGAAACTGCTGTGTCAGATTTGAAATATTCCCCAACAGTTAATAGTTTTCGTTCCATTAAGATGCTCTTTATGAGGTTTTAAATGATAGGACATTTCATGTTCTCTTTTTTCTTTTAAATTTTAGTTACCGTATTTTAAAGACTGACTAGGTGCCTTTTACCCCACCCATATAGGATCCTATATGGTGTAATGCTCTTCATGAGCCACCTGTGGTGTTAGCATCACAGGAGGCTTATGAAGTGATCAAGCTTCATAAGGTCAAACCTACACTAATATGACAGGTATACAGTCCCACAGCATCTATTACCATCTTGCAAATACAAATTCAATGAGCAAAGGAACAAAGCAACAAAAAGCTATGTGAAAGTCTCAGAATTCAATAAATCTCATAATTTCATTGCTAAAATCGGTATTTTAGAGTAACTTAGGGCAGCTACAGAGAGAGAAACAGAGGAAAAGAGAGAGAGAGAATGAGGAGACAGACAGACAGACAGACAGACAGCCAGACAGACAGACAGACAGACAGCCAGCCAGACAGACAGACAGACAGACAGACAGACAGACAGACAGACAGACAGTTGGTCTTTCGCCCCTGTTGACACCCCTGTTTCCTGCTGTTCCACACAGTCGTGAAGAACGGTTTGACCTCCTCTGCGTCCACGAACAGCGATGATGGAGACGGCTGCTACGTGGCCCAGCGGCCTCGCTCCTTGGAAATGTCCACCATTGCTGGATCCAGCAGGGCGCTCAGGGGCGAACAGCCGCGCAGCAACACATCTGAGGCCAAGCTGGAGGCCAAGAAGCGAGTGATCCGCATGCTGGTGGTCATTGTTGTCCTGTTCTTTCTCTGCTGGATGCCGCTGTACTGTGCCAACACCTGGAGGGCTTTTGATGATATCTCTGCCAAACAAGCGCTCTCTGGTGCACCTATCGCTTTCATCCACTTGCTGTGCTACACCTCTGCCTGTGTCAACCCAGTTATTTACTGTTTCATGAACACGCGCTTCCGCAAAGCTCTACTTGCGACATTCTCTTGCTGCGGCGTGCTTTGTCATCGCCATCAGCGCCGTGGGCTGCAGGACAAAGAAGAGGACGCTCTGGCGACAGGAGCGTCTATATCTAAGTTTAGCTACACAACTGTTAGCACCATGGGAGGCTGCTGAAGTGATCAAGCTTCAAAAGGTCAAATCCAGGCTTTTATGACAGGTGGACAGTACATCAGTATATCAACTTCAGTCATGATTGTAAGTCATTTTATGGAGAGGTCTTTAAGGGACTGGATGTAATCGCTGACTATATACTGAATTAGTTTAAAATGTGGGAAAGCTGTCACCAAGAAGGTCTAATATTACCCCTAAAAGGGATGATTACAATACTTTCATGCTTTTAACCAATAGGTGATTATAAAAGGCATAGTAGAATGTACCATAGATGAATGTTGATATTGATGCCTAACTTAGGCAATAATGTGTGCAGAACATTTTTCAAATAGAATGAACTTTTCTGCAGTTCATTGCAACTGATGTCCTGATGATAAAGATGAAGTCTTAAAGATGAAACTGCAGTCCAACATATTGGGGTATTTCCAATCTCAAGCATCTACATGTAAGCAACCTTCCAACAGCTGCCCCAAAGTTCCTGATCTTTTGGAAATTACTACCGAAACTAGGTTAAAATAGGTTCTTTATCACTATAAGTGGACAAGTTCCTCTGCAGGAAAAGGGAGCAGCTGTGTATTGATGCCTTTTGTGTCACAAATGTAAAAATGATGAAAGAAAAGGATCTAAATTTGGATGTAAACTCTTACATTTGAGACTCCGAAACTTTTCATTTCCATGCAGGCTGTAAAAAACAGGCAAGAAGGGAATAAATAAAAAATCCCAAAAATCCCTAAATTGGGATTATATATATTAAAAATTACAGTAAATATTGTAACATGTAATAAACTTAGAATAAATATATGAATTATTAGTTTTAAACTAAACCCTACTAATGTATAGTTCATTTAACAAATTGTTTTGCGGAGTGTAGCATTTACCTTCAACAAAAGCACAAAAACAGTTACAGTGGGACCTCTACTTATGAAATCAATTGGTTCCGGAAGTTGTTTCGTAACCTGAAAATTACATAAGTAGAGACGCGTTTTCCATGTAAATGCCCTAAACCGTTCCAAGCCCCCAAAAATTCGGACATAATTTTTTTTAATATCATCAATCAATCATAAAAATGCATCAAAACACGTAACAAATACATGTTACAATTAGATTAACGCACAATAAATGTAGGAATTCAGTGCAAGGCTTCTCCAGGAACAAAATGAACTTTATGACAGGCTAATCTTACATTAGCCGTCATTACTAGCAATGAACGTTAACACTTGTGGTAACACTGCCATCTAATGGACAAACATTCGAACACCCACAATAAAAAAAAGTTAAATGAAGGCAACGCTGGGATACACACAAACTTGTACATATTGACGTCCCTCCTAGCCAATGGGATTACAGGAAAATGCTGGGCGATAGCCAATGGCAGAGCAGCTACAAGCAAGTTTGTGTTCGCTGAACTCCGCGAGCTGCGAGTAGCAGCGGTAGCGTATTTTTTTCCTTTCATATCCTGAAATTTCTTTCGTAACAGGAGGAAATATTTTCCCGTTGAGATGTTTCGTAACCTGAAAATTCCGCATGTAGAGACGTTCGTAAGTAGAGGTCCCACTGTATAACATTTGTCAAAAAGAAAGTCTTTGCTTTGACAGCATGTGTGAGTAAAAGTCGTGTATGTTCGTACCTGTAAGGAGAAGAAAAGGGGTCTGCATAAGTAGTCACAGTGACTGCTCTGTAATATTTAAACGCTGTTCTATATTTTGCTGTTGTGTGTTAATATGTATTTATTATTTGGATGCAGTTGCCTTGTGGACAAAGTGCCTGAGTCTTGATACCGTGTTAGACGCATCAGATGCTGATTTGCCTCCTACAGGGTGGGGACTGTAATCACAGGCAGACTGCAATCAAAGCCCCGAAGAAAAACAGAATCAAACTTACATCTTTGATGAACGGCTAGATTGTCAGGCCCACCAGCCTCAGCGGTTTGCAAAAAGCATTTGAGTAGCAAAAACAAGGTCCGTAGTGAATCTTTGTGTTGTGGTTGGAAACTGTGATGTGAGCGCTGTGATGTGCCGAGCTGGATTTTTATATGTTCGCCTCCAAGCAGCAGTTGTATATCAAGCTGAAAACAGGACCTGTGATAAGATCAGGTCCACACAGTTGAAACGCTTTGCATAAATCGGTGTTTATTTTCTTTTCTGGACAAGAGCAAACTTTTTAGCATGGTCTGACATGAGTACATTTTAAAATTTACACCAATCTTTAAAAAAAATGATGAAGAGGATTGAAATTATGATTGCTGGACTTACCTCACATTGTGAAACTGAATTTCACAATAAGGCATGAAACAGCAGCACCTGTAGCTGCCATTTGTGTCAGTCTAGTGTTAATGTTACCATAGTGAGAGGTCTGAAAGGTGTCCAAGTAAAAAGCAGAACAAACAGGGTTTGGACTCCGATGGCTGATCTGGAATTGAATAAACAAATTCAATAAAACAAACAGAGTTAATCCTCAGTGAACATCCTGAAATGGTGAAATTCAATGATGCCAAATAGTAACTAGTTAGCAGTTAATTCGGAAGAGCAGACAACAGGAAGAGTGAAATTCCAGATCAGCTGATCTGTCACATGACCCTCTCTCCTGATCATGGCTGGTGTTTAATCCCCTCCCGTGCACCTGCTCACTCCTGAGCGCTCCATGCTGCTACTGCTGCTCTGCCTTCTACGGCCCTGGCCAGTTTGCTGCTGCTAAATCCCACCACCATCGAAGTATCCTTCTGTGTGCTCAGTTTCTTCGGTCCTTGCGTGTGTGTGTGTGTGTGTGTGTGTGTAAGGGGGGGGGTCTGCTATTTATTCATTTTAATGTCTATGCTTATCATGTAATGAATATATTAAAACAGAGTCTGATGTGGCTTCTATGCTGCTAAATTGGTGCCTGCTAATTTTGCAAATAATTTCCCGCAATAAAGTATTTGATTAAATCAAATTGGTCGGACCAAACTACAATTAGAACGTAGCACGGGAGTGTGGGGATGTGGGAGGACGTTCAAGGATGGAAATGGCTGTAAACATTGGCTGACCCAATGCAAAAAAAAGGGTGTCTGTCAGGCCTTCAAGCGAGATTCCCTCTGCTCACCTCACTCTAATTGCGTTACGAACTCCAACCCTGCCAGACTGCGCGCACGAGCATATTTCACCGAGCGCACCAAAGCTCAGCGCTGTCACTCCCAAAACTAATAGATGCACAGGCTGCCATTGTGAACAGTTTTCTCCGGCTTGCAGCTTTGAGTGCGCACGGTTCCCTTTGTGCTTCAAATAGAAATCATTCAGATGCATGACTGCAGGAGAACCAAGCAAAGTGGTAGAATTCTATCAGCTATAATATGGACAAAGACAAGGCTTCCACACATTTGATGTTTGTATAAATGTGCTCTTTTACCCTCAGATCAATGTGGGATCAGATCAGAGGGGAGGAAGTGAAAAGAGAGTGTGATTCTTGTTGAATATACAGTTATTCTGCACTCTGAGAACATTTACTATGTATTTAGAAGCCGGCAGGAATATTTATGTTTTGTTATGTGTCCAAAGGCAGCATTAAAGATAAAGACGTTCTTTCCCTCCCTGCAAAAATAGAGTAATAATATCTCCAATGAATATTAATGTTTTGTATACCTTGAAGATAAATTTGCAGTCGGTGTCTGCCTGCATGTCTCAGTAGCTCTTATATGTGTAAGAAAATGTCAATGAGATGCCATTTGGACTTCCTGCCATTTTCTGTTCTCAAATACCACCGTGGCAACAGGCTCAGTTCTGTAGCACTGCCAACCAGCAGGCGAAATGACAGAGCAAAATAATAATAATGCCTTTTGCTTAAAACCATTTTGTGTGCAGATATTTCTGCAAGAATGTTATTGCTCTGCCTAAGGTGGAAGAAGGCATCTTATTGATTAGGAAGGAGGGTAAACACAGCCGCAACATGACAGACAACAATAACAACAGCATAACAATAAACCCAATAAGAAGGTAGCAGTTTAAAAAAACAAATATAGTCAGCAAACATCAGATAAAACTCCATCATTCAGAATAATGGCCAGTTTTGAAAATAAAAAAATCTCTTTCTCTTTAGAAAATAAAAATCTTTCTAAAAGTAACAGGGAAGAAAAATCAAAATACCCTTCAAATAATGGCCAAAATAGTTATCATTCAATTCTTGACTGGGCGTACAGCTAAATATACATGGCGAAATTTCCTCTTTTACTAAAATACAAGCATCACGAGACGAACAGAAAGATCAACAGGATATTTGTGCAGCAGAGAAATTTAGATCCATAAATCCACCCGTCTGTGGAGGAAGCAAAAATATGCCTTTGGCCCAAAAAACGTCAGCGGACGTAAACATTAACGCTTTAAAAGGTTGCCTCGTTATAATCGGGGACTCTCTTCACCTTTACAGTGGTGATCCATCAGGGAAGACAATGAGGTGCCCTTTCCAGCATGACAAGTCTTCAGTCTTATTACGTCCCAGCTGCTGGTTAAACTACACACTTTTCTCCATGCAGCATTTACTGATTGGACTGATTGATTTCCCTCCCCTGCTCCAACTTCTTATTACCATGCTTGACAGTGGCATCGCTTACCTCAACCATTACACTGTATCTCAGCGCTGACCCCCCCCCACCCCAGCAGCTCGGGCTGTGGAGTGCCACCACGAGCCGGGCCCCTTTATCCAAATAAAACCACAACAATTTGTTAGAATAAATGGCTTTACATTCTTTGACACAATTGCTGCTGATAAATGGCGTCACCTCGCTCTGGGGAAGTTCTGCTGTTGAGTGATAAGGATGGCATTAACAGGTGCCGCAGAGGGAGTCTCCCAAGCACAGGGGCCCGACGGCCGGGGCAGTACTACCGGGGGTGTGGAATTAAAGCTGGTGTTTGATAAAATGACTGGCCTGCCAGGGAAATGGGGTGAATTCTAATTTTATTTGCAAACAGCACATAAAAAGTAATCCTGCCAACTAAGGTTGTAACCTTTCAAATGTGGAAATGGAAATATCAGCTGTAACCTGCTGGTTCTCAGGAAGTCCATGATCACAAATCATAACAGTCACTTTGAGATAAAATATATCCAATTCATATATGTTGTTCAGCTTGTCAATGATGAGGATATTCATGCAGGATGTTAATATGCTGCTTATTATAATGTGTAATGTAGAGATTTAGCGGACTCACACATTGAAATTAGCGCTGCTGTGTCCTCTGGAGGTCTGGAGTCGCGGGATTGATGCCAGCTTTGCCTGGATAATCTAGATTTGCTCTTTTAATTAAATGCAAGCTTTAACATCACATTTACTTACTAGATGAGAGTCTAATTTCACAGTGTGATTTCATCATTTAAAAGAAAAAAGACTCACAATAAAAATGCAAACACTTTTGTTGAGTTTGTTGAAAAACCCGAGACACAGATGTGGTACCAGACACACACACACACACACACACGCACACACACACACACACACACATCACATAATTTCTGAGCAATGTTCATTGATATAGAGCCTAAATTTGAACAGAAGATTTGACACGAAGACAAGGCCACTCTATCTCCTCCATTGTTCACAGTTGCCAGGCCACCGTTGCCTTAATATTCTGCTTGTGCAGTGTTTGGAAATGTGTGTGTGTGTGTGTGTGTGTGTGTGTGTGTGTGTGTGTGTATGTGTCTGTGCCTGTGTGTGTGTGTGTGTGTGTGTGTAAGTGTATGTGCCTGTGTGTGTGTGTGTGTGTGCCTGTGTGTGTGTGTGTGTATGTGCCTGTGTGTGTGTGTATGTGTGTGTGTGTGTGTGTGTGTGTGTGCATGGCTCATGTGTATTTGAGGCCCAACAGGAGACGCAGCCTGACATGCTGGTGGCTCCAGGACTGCATCAGAAGTTACAGGGATGCTGTGTCTGTTTTCACTGACAACTTTAAGAAAACAACCTCTAAATAATTCCCTGGATTTTCTCCGCCATCCATGCAGTTATCCTGACAGTCGCAGTACATTCATGCTGCTCTGACACAACAGCCTTGGGTGTTTACTTGTGGTTCAGAATGTGTAGTTTTCCGCTCTGGTTTATGGTCTAAATGAAGGAGGTTCGACAGCTCTACCTCCCCTATTATGACAGTAGAGATGTGTTGCTATTATGATTGTCCTCACAGCCGTTATTAATGGCTTCTGACTTGGCAGACAGAAGTTCTGTCAGCAAGGGGAAAACATCTGGATAGCATTCGTGTATTTTTAAGGTGGAAAAATGCTTGTGTGTGTGTGTGTGAGAGGAAGCTTCAGTGGAGATCTTCAGTGGATGTTGGCTAATTGAACATGTGACGCTCATGTCTGATGCCTATTCTCTCTGGCTCTTTCTCACACACGCACACGCTTCTGAAACACACACACACACACACACGCACACACACACACACACACACACACACACACACACACACACACACACACACACACACGCGCATCAA
This sequence comes from Takifugu rubripes, assembly GCF_901000725.2. Lineage (NCBI taxonomy): Eukaryota > Metazoa > Chordata > Actinopteri > Tetraodontiformes > Tetraodontidae > Takifugu > Takifugu rubripes. The sequence goes on along the minus strand of NC_042285.1, from coordinate 17,597,636 downwards.
ATGTTTATGTGGATGGTCATCCAGTCAGGTGATATATTGCTTTGGCTATTGGTGTAATGTTATTTGACTATTAAAGCATTTATGTCAAATGATTCCGAATCTCATTTTTCAGTTTTTGTTTTTCTCTTCCTGCTTTTTTGTGTTTTTCTCTTTCCCCTTTTGCTTCCACCCTGAGTGTAATGGGACCTCAATTTAAGCTAAAGCACAGATGAGTCAGTTTCAGCTTTAAGCCATGAATGTTACAGGCTGAAATGAAAAACATTCAATTGGATGCTCACGAGGAAACCTGGGGTTTCCACAGAACCTGTCTTTACTGTGCCCCGCCATTGTTTCTTCAAACTGCACTGGCACATATGCAGTAAACAAATCTTTATGGTATAATGGTGAGATAACCACTTGACTTTAATGGGCCATAAAATGCCAACGAGAGCAATGAATCACTTAAGTAAGTATAAGCGCAGAGGTGCGCCGATGTTAGCTTGATTCTGTCTCCACTGTTCACTCGATGGCGCTTTAACTGTAACTGATAAGAGAGTGTTGCTGACAAGGAGCGGATGTAAAGTGAAGCTAAATTAGATAGCATGGTTGTGTGGAATGATCACTTATGACAATGTGATGTCAGCAACTCTCAACCGCCTCCTAACTCATAAGAGGATGAGCATTCAACCCATGAATCCAGGGGCAGCTCGAAGAGGTTTCATTAAGGCGTACCTGTGAATGATGACAAGCATCTGTTTGACCTCTGGGGAAACACAATCAGTGTCCGTGTATGATGATGGTATCGACGTCCATTTTAACCAACAGAAAACGACAGCTCTGCACGGCTGCATCCAGTTTTTCCTGTTTAAAATGGGACCTGAGGAATTGGCCCCATCGAAATTTAGACCACATTGTAAATGTCATCTCATTAATTTGTTAAAAAGGGAAGCAAGCAGACATATTTTAATGTTTTGTGTGTATGTATATAGAAATAAAGGATACAAATAACCTGTGATCATGATACAATGTAAAATATATCTGATATAGCATATTTTAAAATCAAGAATGCCACTTTTCACAGGAAGAAACCTTGAGCAGGACCAGACTGATAAGGGGTTGGGGGGAGGTGGGGTGTTTACAGATGGAGGAGAGCAACAGACATATGCATCACACATGCAGACAAATTACCAACAAACTCATCATAATCTTCCTGTTGCAGCAATATGGACATCTCATAATGAAAGACCAAAGTTCACCTAGCTTCTGTGAGCTAGATGATGACCCTTAATCTCTAATGGCTGCCTATCTTCTGTGTTATCATGCTGGCCATGACAGCCTGTAATCAGTTGAGGGTGAAGGCAGAGTCATATCAGCACGACATCACGTATCTTAGTCTCCTCAGAGTTAAGGAATATTGTTGGCGTTCTGAACCCAAACAGCAAAAACATTCATCAAAGAAGAGAATAATCAGATATTCCAGTGTACGCTCGAGCTCCATATCCTGATTACGAAGAAATTCAGGACATAAGTCTGTGTAAACGCAGAAACCCAAGTGAACTATTGGTATCTGTGTCCTCTGGTTTCAGTCAAGGTCAATCTTGGCAAAGGTTACCATATTATACTACTGTGCACTTTCCTGTTTGTGACAATGTGCAGTGCCCACTTACAGTTCTTGATTGTGCACAGTCCTTCATTCATTTACATTAAACCTGTTACAAAGGATCGTTTAAGCTGATTTTCTTCGGTAGTGCACATGTGCACGTGCTTGTGCTGTGGCAACACGGCCACACCAAAACAGATCCCAGTTGTGAGTATCGGGAAGCTGCTTGAGCCTGTCCTTGATTTTCTCATGTCGGGTGTGTGTATGTTGTCTGTTCATTTCAGTCCAGCATTTCCTGTTTTATGTTGTAACTTTCCTCCTGTTTCAGTCTACTTCCTGTCAGGTGTCCCGCCCATGTGTTTGCCCTGCCCTATGTGTTGCACCTGTATCTCATTGTGGTGCCTCTTCGTTTCTAGTTGGTTCAACCCACATGCTAATTAAAGTGTAACTACACCATTAGGATTTGGTTAATGTGCAGCCAAGCTGGAAATTAAAAAAAATGATAATCCTGCGTAACAGCCTGCTCCCACCACTCTTTATACTTTTTAGACTAACATGTCACGAGTTGGACCAGAATCAACAACACTATTTCATAAGCACATGTGTTTTCAGCAGAAAAAAGTGGTTTTGAGGTGTAATTTTGGTAAGTTTTGTTTTGGAAAGAAAGTCTGAGAGTGTTGCATTTGGATCTAGTCCGTGTGTGTGTGTGTGTGTGTGTGTGTTAGAACTCTCGACAGAGTTCAGATATTGAAATAAAAATAAAAATGTCCAGTGTTGTGGGTGAACGGTCCTTTTGAGCTGTGGTGCAGCAATTTGATTGAATAAATAAAACATAGGTAATCAGTCCCATTCAAATCAAATATGTATAATTTGTGATCGTTACAATATGTTGTTCAGTCTTTCTCAGATTATTTTGAGTCTCTCTGCCTGAGGCAGCGAGAGCCTGTTGTTTAATGCTGTTTCGCTGTTTTGCAGCATCAACACCCACTCACTGTAAGATACATGTAGCGAGCAGCGCCACAGAGGTTAATTTATATTTGATCTCTCAGCAACTACAGCAACTACAATCAATTTATCCCCCAGACTGACCTTCAGGTGACAAACCTTAGCCCATCAGAGGCTTAATTCACCCAATAGTAGGAGATAGTTCAGGTCAATGTGGTTGGATTTTAGCTTTTATCAAGTTGCTAAAAAGCTCAGCTCAGATAACTGATCTGAGAACTGAGATAACCATGTACTACATGTAGGACATGCTGATCATGCTTAGAAATTCCCTCCAGGGCAACAGGAACAGGAACAGGAGCGGTCCTCCAGGGCAACAGGAACACAGGAACAGGAGCGACCCTCCAGGGAAACCGGAAGCTTGGGAACAGGAGCGACCCTCCAGGAGACGCAGAGCACCAACACACGACAGGGGAAGTGACCAAACAGCTTCACCATGAATAGACACCCTACCAACACCAAGGAACCCGAACAAACACCCACACTAGACAACAAACACACTCCCCACACGAACAGACACACTCAGGAACATGAACAGACACCCCAGCACCAACAGGCAGGCACAACCTGCTTAAATAGGCAGCAAGATGTAAATTGCCTACAGGTGTGCCCGCCTGCAGTTCCAGCTGCACCCAATTGTGCTCAACACCACCCCCTGCAGGCCAAAGACAGACACAAACCAGAAATCCCAACAATTTAAATGCTATTTTGTAGATGTAGATTTCTAACGTGAGTAAGATATTCTTTTCTGCTTCCCTTGTGCACATTAGCTTCCCAAGCTTCTCTTCTCAACTCTTCTCACCTTAGCTGTCAGGCGATTCCGTTTCGATGTGTCTCTCCTAGGTAACCGTTACTATAGTAACATGCTATGGCACAAAGAGACACCTGACTGTAAACATGTAGAATGCCACATGTGACCAACAATGGGAAATTGAGATGCTGATTCTTGATATGATGCTTTTAAGTGGACCCAAAATGCAGAGAGGAATAATGTTTAAAAACAGTTTATTCCTAGGACCTGGAAATGAGAAGCGAGTCAATCACCAGGGAGGGAGAGCTCAGGAAATCAACTAAAAGAATCGCCGTGGAAACAGAACTCAAAAAAGTGCAGAATGCTTTTCATTCAAAGGGAGGAGACGTAGTCACCTCCTGGAGCTGTTCTCCAAAACAACTCACAATCGACAATTACCACCCGGTGATCAGGTGGCTGCAGCTTAGGAAGGTGGAGTGATGGATCAAGTGTTGCAGGTGTTTGGTGGGTCGGCCGCGCCTCTGGGGAGAAGCAGAGGACACCAGCAAAGCACAAACCCAACAAACTAAAGAACGACCGAACCACAACAAAATGTTCTTTGAGGGTAACACTTGACATTGGACTGGGTGTGTGCGATGGGGAGGTTTACAACAGTGAACATGTAAAACACATGAACTGGCTCACTAGGATACACACCTGATACTGTTCTTCTCAGAGATGCCTTCTGACAGTAACGGTTTGCAGATCCCAGGTCAGCACATCCGGTGCATCATCCTTTATTCAATGAGCTCTTTTGCTGGTCCTGAGCTGAAGTTCATTTTTCTGCCTGTCCTGTACGTCACTGTCAACTCATGCATTCTACATTCTGGCTGTCATTGTTAAGACTGCTCATTTCAGACATTCCCTGTTGTCCTCAGCTCATCCCAGGTTCATTTATCCAGAACAACAGCAGCCCAGCTGGTTTCTCAGCCTCTTTATTATAACTCAAATTAATATGACAATGTGAGACAGTAACTATGTTATTACAGACGTTGCTATTCTCACCCTCCAGCAATGCTCCCTTTTACCTTTACCATCATTTTATAAGCCCCCATCAGCCAGTCAGTGTTCAGAGTCATCAGCCATCAGCTTCAGCCTCCAGCAGTGCAGCTCTTCCTACCGCTGCCAATTGAGGTCAATGTCGTTATTTGTTTTCTTTCAAAACATGTTTTAGTTTGGTCAAGTTATTTTTGTACATTACGTGGCTCTAACTCACTCTTGTATCTGCAACAGAGGTTCCTTCAGTTCTGATCCCAGGCTGATTTAGCTAGAAGTTTGACCTCCTTCCATATGAAAGGCCTTCAGACACATGTGAGCACAGCCATCAAAATTAATACGTTAAAAAAGATGAATGAATTGTGCAGCGCACATCGAATCAATGATGAATCGAATCATGATGCCCCTCGGTGCTGAGGATTGGTGCAGGACGGTTGCAAAGCCTGCTCAGTCAAGACGGCCACTCTGCCGAGCAACATATTGGACTGCTTGATGGAAATTTGGAGTGGGAGATATGAAGGAACAATCAGCGTATGTAGAGTTTCACAGTCTACAGAGGGGAGTTTTGACAGAAAAACCCTGCTCGCTCTCGTCATGCTGCATTTGAATTTGACAGGATGAGGAAGAGGAATGAAACCAGCACCACCACAGTGCCCCAGTCTATCTCTCACCAGTTGGCCGCTCTCTGTGGTGTTCCTGTGCTCCACTTAACTAATTGCTCATGCACATTTCCTAAATACTTGCTCTCGACCTCATACATGGCAGAGAGGTCATAGTTTATGACAGTTTGTAATTATCTGTCAATCAAGGGAACCACATTATTACATTAGCATTAATTAAACCCTTAATATCAATTATACAGCCCGTCGCATGCAGCTGTGATTAAAACCAGGACATTAGCCTCACTGACAGGGCTCTTTTTTCTGTGTTTAAGCATCGTTATCTTTTGGGGCAGAAGGATGGACTTGAAAAAGTTTAACTGATTTTGGGGTCAGCCTCACATGACTGTTTAGACTGAGGCAAAGTGCCTCAGTGATGCCTCAATGATGACTGACACAATGAAAGAGACACCAAACACACACCACAATTTCAAGCGTCACAGGTGCAAATGGCAACTAATAGTTCTACGACAACTCGCTTAGAGCAAAAGATAGATATTGATCATTCCATCACGGGCTAAATGAAAAAACCAACACATTCACTTGCCTTACTGACAGGCTAACAGGGAGTAAGCCAAAAGGAGCAGCGCTGCCTTTAATTCCGGCATATGAGAAGGCTATTGTCTGGATGACTGACACCTATTGACCAGTGTATTGGTGGTTTCACCTCTTTATCCATAAATCCAAGCGCTTGTTCAGGAAAACGCAACATATCGATTGCGAGGACAGTTGCCTCATTGATGTCACGATCAGCAGATGTATTGTGTCTTCCTTGATGTACGCTAAGAAGCAGCTTGTCTGCGTGGCATTCAGAAGACTCACAGCTCCATCAGTTGCTTTCTATTATGCTAATGGCCCCAACTTCTGTGCTGGGTAGTGTTTCTAGTAACTGAAAGGAACAGAGATGTTCTGTGAACGACAGAAGAACCTCTGCTTCGTCTTTAGTATAGTTTAAAAAGCTATATAATCAGTATGGATGATATCACCTAGCTGGAAGCAAAGTGAATCTCTCTCGTGAGACCTGTGCCTTCTTATAACTGTCTAACAGGAAACGTGGCTCAGAGACAGACAAATGACCTTTAGGGTGTTCCATTATACCGAGAGGATATTTCCACAGGGAGAAAGGTAAAGTACACTGGAATCATGGCTTCCATCATCAGAAGAATGTGGTAGAGGATCGGGAGAATCAATAGGAAAGTTCATTATACTTACAGCAAGTTACTCACTGCAGGAAAGAATGCTATTCATCCATTTCCTGTCAACACACAAGCATTAATTCAATGGAAAAGAAACACTTTAAATGCCTAAATCTAAACTACAAACGCATCACCTATTAGAAAAGTGATCAGGTAACCCAACCAAAGTTACAGCTGGCAGAAGGTGCAGTAAAACGAAACAAATATGTGTCCTCACGTACATATTCATATGTTCCTTGTGTGACATCTTTCTTTCAGATACAAGAAATATTGGATATTAGCTTCTGAAGGCAGAAAATGAATACATTTCCAGGCGCATCAGGTCTGCTTTCAAACAACATTATACGCTTGATTTAATTTCCTTCGTCTGTGCTAGCACAAGATCTTTATCTAATAAGTCAAAGGCTGGGGATAAGAGATGGACGACCAAAAAACACATTTTTGACTCTTCATCTGCGTCATTTGATTAGAGGGAAAATTAACTAGCTAAATTGACGTGATATTAATTAGTCTGTCAAGAGGGGCATATGAGGAATTCCGCAAAATCACTGCAGCGTTACAAGGACATGTCCATGTGACAATTCTCTAATTTATTGGAAGTTAAAGGTAAGGACGCCTTCAGTGATGGCTGATGTCAGAGAACATGAAAATGGATGTATATGTTTGCATCATGCTTAAATTACTGGACTCAAATGCACAGCTCACAGAGGTGGAGATCCAAAAGGGTTTTAATAATCGAAATGGTTGGTAGGTACACAGAAGTAGAAAATCACTCAAGATGAGGCACGGAACCAAAATTGCTTAAATACAAGACAGGGTGGAGATGATGAGATGCAGGTGCAAACGGGAATCCAGGAAGGAAGCGACAGACAAGACCAAAGAAGAGCAGAACATGAACATACCAAACTAGAGAAGCACTTAATGTGTTTCCACCAAAGAGAAATCATGAAGTTAATTTACCCGTGAGGAACCTGCCCAGGCTATGTAAACTCAGTAATTACAGAGGGCACCTTCGAAGGACACCGAGAGACCTCTGGATTTCTGTAATAAAAAGATGAAGCAAATGATGCTCAGCTCAGCCTATTAACCTGCTTTGCACAGTTGTGCGTGACGCTGAAACGCTTCATGACACTTAATGGAAGAGTTCTGAAACCAGCCATGAAAGAGGACGGTGCTGATCTAAGGTAATGTAATTAAAAATGAAAATTTGTGTGCTTTCTGCATCCGTCTTTTAGTAACCATTCTGCACCTGAAGCTGCTTTTATGGTCACACTGCTGGTTGAAAACTCCATAAAAAAATAACTGTAAATATGAAACATTATGCAAATATGCATTAATGACAAGACATCAAAGGCGATGCTGTCTGTTAAGGTAGCATCATTGTTTGCAGGGATGCTGTAGTCAGCACTTTCCAGTCGGGGTCGTTTGACCTCACTTCCTGCTTTAAGCAGCTGACATCACTTCAACCTCCAGTCCCCACAAATACGGACTCATTTCCAACATCACTTAGGCTGTTATGATCCAGTGTGTGGCATGTGAATGTGCATATATTTATCTACAAGATGATAGTAGAATCTTTGACCCAGAGAGTCTGTAGCAACTGGAAATACACAATATCATGATTGACAAAGTGATTCAGTTAATGAACAGTTTACTTTACAAATATTACAACTACTAGTAGTGTGTCTGGAGCATTGACTTGTTTATGTAAATAGGATTTTGAGACATTTCATTTGTGACATATATATACCCAGGACCCAACATTTAGATTCCTGCTAATGAGCTTTGAACGTTAAAGACTTAATGGAGTCAAGAAGATGATGCAGGGTCATAAGGTCCCTAATTATTAACCTTTAGCTGTCTCCATCCCACAGCTGATGCTCACCTCACTTATCATACGGCTCCCATATGATGCTACTGTTTGAGGTATTATTTTGGATTTTAAAATTGATCGTTTCTCTTTTTTCATTTATGTAGAAATTTCCTTCAGTTCCTTTTGGGTTTTTTAAAGTATATCCATAATGTTTTACATTATTTTTGTTATTACACAGTTTAAAAACAGGAGCTAAGTCAGTTCCCATCACGGTGTTCCTGTAACTAAAATATTAACCGGTAGGAATCGCGTGCTCAAAAATGAGGACAGGGTTGCTGCTTTGTTATATTGTAACCTGTGTGACCAGCACACGATGCAGGAAAGATGCAGGTGGAAACAGCCTGAAACAGCCTAAACAACTTTAAAGGTGAGGACACTCAGCAGAGCTATAATTCTGTGTCCTGCCTAAACTCTTAATGCACTCTATTTCCTTTCTGTGCTCGGTCGTAATGAAGCAACTTTCAGCTTCTCATATTTCAGTTCAGATATATTGTCCAGTTTATGTGAGTCTTTTTCCACTTTGACGGTATATGGGAGGTTAGTCCTGTTTGAGTCCCGTTTGACCTCCAATTCCTTCTCATTTCCCTTCATCACCCTCCTGTGTTTCACCCCCCCAGTGTCCATGCCCTCAGATCATTCTTTGCTGTAATTACCCCAGATTTAGCAGTGATTGCTCAAGTGCTTCTGATCTAGTAGTTGTATTTAGACATAAAACATTTTTTGGAATGTCTGCTCTACAAAGTTTCTGTCTGCAGAGAAACACAACACATGTTGTTACAGTTTAAATATCCAGTAATTTAAATAACGATAAAGCTTTTAATGCAAATGTTTGTGAATTCAACAGATTCATTGAAAGAGAATAATTAAATCTTTCTCTTGTCCCTTGATAGATAGTTTTATTTTAAATAATTGCACCACTTAAATAAATAAAGGCCTCACTCAGTGTTTAAGCTCTCGAAGACGTGGATATCACAGGTGACGCAGGCCATCTACACAGCTGCCGCTGAGACTTAGTGTAACAAATCTTTTGCCCTCTGTTCACCACCCAACACGCAACAATAGGCTGTCCTTGGGATACCTCGTCCAGCTCTGATGGGAACCCCTGATAATAAGGCTGCATCAGCCTCCAAGTGCACGATAAGGTTTCAGCGTCTGGATGGAAAAGTGCGTGACATAGACAACACTCAGCCTTGATGGGGAGACATCCACCCACAGCAGCTTAGCTGACTGGAATCCTTCGCTGACACAGTGATCTCGCAGGGCTTAAATGGGGGCTAAATACAGCAGAAGGAACAGGACCAGGTCCAGGGGTGCCCACACGTCACATCTTAATCGACCGCATTGGCCAAAGCTCAAATCCAGAAATCAACAACTGTGTTTTTTAAAAAGAGCTCCACCAAGTTTGTGACTGAATAAACTAAAATACACTATAAAGTGCTTGAAATACTGAGCAGTGGAGTGTCACCAGATTGATATTTTGGAGGCTGCGCTGCACTTTGAGCACAGTGGAGGTCAGCGGGAAGGTGCTCATTCCTATTTTGGTTCGGAGAGTTGGTTAGAAGTGCTGCACAGCAATGGATTATATTTTTACACTGCAGCGCAAACATCTGTTTTTTTCCCTCTCAAATTGAACAAGAGTAGGAGTTGTGTGTGTGTGTGTGTGTGTGTGTGGGGGGGGGGGGGGTTATGTGTTTGCCAGCCAAGATGCTCTTCTCTGTGTTTTTCTGCTATGTTTCTGAATTGTTCCGTCTGTGCCAGCATCAAGAACCCCAATGTAGAGCTGAAGTGAAGAGCGGAGCAGGTGCCTGGTGGACCAGGTGCTGCTGGGGGCTCTGTTACAGCCTCATGTCCACTATCACTTCAAATCTTATGTGTGACGTGATGGAGAACACACACCCGCTTCACCCGCTTCATCAGTTTCAGGCACACAGTTGTGTGTTAGTGGACAGCTGAGCTATGGATGCGCACATCCCATAATGCCACATGTTTGGAGGCCTCTGCTCTGAGCCAACGTGCTTTGTCTGTGGGAAATTTTCCAAAGCAAGAAGGATTATTATCTGCGAACAATGTGACTAACAGCAGTTCGTTGATTTGTAAAGGTTTTTTAAACTCAACGTCTGTTAATTTTGTTTATTGTAATGTAATGTATGTGTTTGATTTTATTTATTCTCTAGGCCATATTGTTTATGTGTGTTTTGCTCTAAAACACTCAATTACCCAGTAATAAAAGTCAAATCTTGATACCAGCAATGTTGATTCGATTGACTTTGTGATATTAACTCAAATCTTTAATGACCCTTTTGATATTTTATTTATATTTTTCAGTGCTTCAGCCTGGTGAAGCAGCCGACAACCCTGGAAAGAGTTTGCAGGCATTCGCTCCTACTGAGACCGTATCACCTGTTTGCTGTCAACTCTTCATAAGAGTCGTTGCCAAACCCACGGCACTGATGGGGAGCTGAGAAGATGCAGTTCTTAACATAAACATAATTTGTGCTTACCTGAGCCAGATGTTACAACATCAGACATAAATGATTTTGTTTTTAGCTAAATTACTTCTCATCTTACAGCTTAGATAGTTTTTTTTTTTTTTTTTTAAAAAAAAGGAATTTACTGCTTCAAATATTTGTTTGAGATGAGGTTGCTCATCAAAGACCTTCCTGACCAACCCTGCTGTAGTCACATAATGTCTCTGCTGCCACCACTTCCATTCAAATAGTCATGCCACAACATCAGAGAGCAGTTTTAGATACAAAGACTGTTCCAAGAACAATAAAGTGCCCCAAAATTGAAAAATACTCTTTGTCTCTGCTCTCTCTGTATTAGATTATGGTTTGATTTCCACTTACGGGTAAAGGTGAAGCAAAACGATTCGATTTCTACTAATTACTGTCAAACTTTTGAAAATGTCTTTGTTTATTTTTTAACCCTATTCTGACAAGAACAGTGACAACTAAACGTCTGTTGCCAGCGGCAACCACATTTATCTTCCTTCCGAGAAGCCACGCAACGGCAATCTCAATAGATAGATAGATAGATAGATAGATAGATAGATAGATAGATAGATAGATAGATAGATAGATAGATAGATAGATAGATAGATAGATAGATGGAAAGCATCACTCTCTTCGGTCCCTATGGTCTCAGCTAAGAGCAACGCCAAGTCATTTCTGGCGTGATCATGCTATTTTTGATTTTACCCTCCCTTAACAGCCCTAATTCATGCCATATCTGACATTGTGTCAGCGCTCTTCTGCACACCAGCACACATTTTAATGATTCAATTTAAGGAGAAGCTCCAACATGGGCAAACAAATTAATGGAGACCAGTCGTGCAACCCCTGTGATTGCACTAATATCCTGCTCTCTGGGTGAAAAGTGCATCCATTTTTCGGTTGGCAGGTGAGGAGACTCGAGGGGGGGGGGGGGGGGGGGGGGGGGTTGGCGTCAGTGAATGATAATAATAAATAAATGTGCATAGCAACGCGACTTTCATTCCCTTCTAACGGTGGTCACTTGTGCTTCTGGTGCGGTGTTTTATTTACAGTGTGTGATTCATTGTCAGCAGCGGCTCCTGAGAGGCCACCGACGCTGATTACTTCTGAGGCAGACGTCCCTTAGGTCTGTTTCTGAACGGAGCGGCGCGGTGAGAGGGAAAGCTGTGGCAAGTCTAACGAACACCAGGCCTGCAGTGGAGGGCTCTGCTGTTAGCCTGTCACATGGACACGCATGCATGTGAGACAGCATACGTGTTCATGTGGTTCTGGGGGAAAAAAAGACATTCTAAACCATCTGTGAGACAGAGGCCTTATTAAGAATACTGGAGGGACAGCGCACAGCATTTTCACATCTTTTTTTACTGTGAACAAAGCTAATGAGGAATTTGGAAATCCCCTATTTGTATCCCTGCACTTGAAGGCACGTTTACTGAGGCGAAGCAGGGAGTCCAAGTTGCCCCTCTTCTTCTCTGAGTGGGAAAAAAGAGATGCACAATTTATGCAAAGATAGTCTGGTTTTGCACGTCAACGCCACAAAGGTTTTTCCATTTCCTGAGCCAGAGTTTACACCCAGCAGGTTTAAAGCATCATCATCACCATCACCATCACCATCATCATCATCATCATCATCATCATCATCACCATCTACACTTTTGTTTAAGCAATAGCCTGCCAGGAGGCAAAAGAGGCCTCCTAAATGGTGAGGGAATGGGGCATAAGTACATGTAGACAATTAGAAGACAGTTACAAAGCAGGTAGGACGAGGACATTAACAGGTAGCGATACAGGCCAGCACACAGGAGCACATGCAGATACACAAGAAGTAGTCCAGTGTGTTTATTTGGTCTTTTAGGCTTTTAATTGTTTATTCTCTGTAGCAGAAAGACAATGTTGTTTCAGTTTCAGTGTGTATGCATCTGCATCATTTGTGGTAGAAGTCCCTGCCTCAGCCAGCAGCCGATGTCTGCGACAGATGGCATTAGAAACAGATGCTATCAGTCAGGGTTGAGCTCCATTTGGGACTAATCGCTGATTCTTGATGTGACCTATGTGGGTGCATGTTCTTGAGTGTGTGTGTGTGTGTGTGTGTGTGTGCGTGTGTTTGTGTGTTGGGGCTTTTTTCAGTGTGGTTTTCTGCTCCTCTTAGGACAACTAATTGTTACAAGGGTATTTGTCTGCTTAATGCAGGTCTTAATGCATAAATGTGTGTCTGGATCAGTCTGTTCTAAAACATTCAAGCCGTCAGCAGAGAGGAAGACGGATGGTGATATTTTAACATTTTATCTATTAACTTTAAAATCTTTTGTCTCCTTTGCCCGGTTCGTACAGTGAATGAATCAGTTTCTACACTGCACTATTGCAGCCCTTTCATGAACACTAATGTTAGAAATACCAGTCCAGACGTGTACATTGACTGGTTGACAGGTAACACTTTATCTGGTTTTCAGCTGCATTTTTTTTAAAGCTCTTCCTTCGCAAGATGAAAATGGTGATATGAGGAATGCTGAAACAATGGACTGTAAGATTCACTCTCCTGTCGTGTGATGTGAAAGTAGCCGTCACCTCCTCTGGCACAAAGAAATGCAAATAAATAAGCTAATGTTTCCACATTCAGCTACTGTGTGTGTGTGTGTGTGTGTGTGTGTGTGTGTGTGTGTGTGTGTGTGTGACCTCATTCTCAACACAACTGTGTGAAGTTTTTTTTGGGTACATCAGAGGTTTGAAGCTCTTTGAAGTGTAGCCATGGTGATGTGATGATGAGAAAGAAGGCCACGTTTAGCGTCCGCATGGTCTCTGTGTTTGGATTGTGTATATGGGCAGGTAGGTAAGGGGTGTATGCATCATGTCATGTCATTTAATCACATGTCCTTTTGGGTGCATCTGAGGGACGTCGTTATTAACTTCCACATCTGATTATAAACCCTGAAGACTCCTAGATCAAATGTTATTAGTAATGTGACGGGTGTTCTGTCATTAGGTCTTAACTCCTAACTGAGCTGGGCAGTTATATAATAGGTTCATCTCATAAACCAGCCCATGCCTGATATAAATTGGATGCACCATAAGCTCTTTATGCTGCCATGTTGCTCTGCCTTCACTTGTGGCAGATGTGAAATGGCAAAAATGATTTGCTTTTACTTACATAAGCACATAAATAGAATGGACCCAACTCTTATCACTGTTCTTTATATGTTTGAACATTTCTTTTTTCAAACATGGGGTAACTATAAGTGAAGGTTCCATCTGCAGAAGTGATGCTTTTAGTCAGTAGTCATGGGAAACAAGAACTATTACAGCAGATTGCTTGAATACCATACAGAACCCCCTAATAAAGTGTGCATTTATGTCCTGCTTCAGCTGCAGCTGACGTCCATATGATGGAGAGAGGATGTTCTTTCAATAAGTGAGAGAAAGATTATTGTTGTATAACTGGATGGATGGATGGATGAGTGGATGGATGGATGGATAGGTGGATGGATGGATAAGTGGATGGATGGATGGATGGATGAGTGGATGGATAGGTGGATGGATGGATGGATGAGTGGATGATGGATAGGTGGATGGATGGATGAGTGGATGGATGGATGGATGGATGGATGGATGGACGGACGGACGGATGGATGGATGGATGGACGGATGGATGGATGGATGGATGGATGGATGGAGGCCGTCCCAGTTGTGTGAATGTCTGACGGGTGGTGAACAGCCAACAGAGGACGGAAGACCTTTCCGTAGGTTCTCTCTCTGTCATCGACCTCTTGAATAAAGCAAGTAGAAGTAAAATAAGTTCCGTAATTAAAGCGAACTTTTGCTGCCATGTTTGCAGGACAATGCTGAACATCAGCTGCAGAGGTCTGGAAAACTGAGTGCAGCAGGTGTCCGAGAGATTTCTGGGATGGGAGGCTCAGTTGTGGACCGATATGACATCAGGAACGGTCCCAAATACTGGGAGCTCCAGCCGAGTGACACCTCACACTCCGATAACATTTAGGGGGACTAAATGTGTCTAGACTGCTTATCAGACTGGAGACATTTTCTGTTGCATTATGTATAAAAAATGTTCTGCACGTTTCCTGTGTGAAATCTTTCTGTTGCAGCTCTGGGAAAGCTTTACACTCTGTCATGTAAAATGCAGAGAATCGCTAAAGCATTAGCTGCTGCTGAGGAGGCTGCAGGATTCCAAAACTGATGCTACTGGGTCATAACTGGTGCTGCAGACAGCAACTGTTTTTTCCAATGATGCTGCTGTGCAAACAACAAAAAAACCCACAAAAAAAACATAAAACCTGAGCACAATTCCGCCATAAAACCTGAGCACAATTTAGCAAAAACAAATGGAAAAGAAGAAAAGAAGTGCCAGAGGGCTGGCTTAAGAACTGCCATCAGGGGCTATTACATAAGGACTTCAGAGGCTTTAACTTTGTAAAACATCATAGCAGGCTGACATTTTTCAACTGCTCCCAAACAGTGAGCAGAGACAGCAACGGCAGCAGCACAGCAGCAGTGGCAGCGGGTCACCTGCAGGAACGGCAGCAATGGAAGCAGCAGCAGCAGCAGCAGCAGCAGCAGCAGCAGCGGCGGCAGCAGCAGCGGCAGCAGCAGCACCTGCGGCAGCAGCAGCGGCAGTAGCAGCAGCGGCAGCAGCGGCAGCAGCAGCGGCAGCGGCAGTGGCAGCAGCAGCAGTGGCAGCGGCAGCAGCACCTGCAGCAGTGGCAGCGGCAGCGGCAGCAGCAGCAGCGGCGGCAGCAGCGGCAGTAGCAGCGGCAGCAGCAGCAGCGGCGGCAGCAGCGGCAGTAGCAGCGGCAGCAGCAGCGGCAGCAGTGGCAGCGGCAGTGGCAGCGGCAGTGGCAGCGGCAGCAGCAGTAGCAGCGGCAGCAGCAGCAGCGGCGGCAGCAGCAGCAGCAGCAGCGGCAGCAGCACCTGCAGCAGTGGCAGCGGCAGCAGCACCTGCAGCAGTGGCAGCGGCAGCAGCAGCAGCAGCGGCGGCGGCAGCGGCAGCAGCAGCGGCAGCAGCAGCAGCGGCGGCAGCAGCGGCGGCAGCGGCAGTGGCAGTGGCAGCAGCAGCAGCGGCGGCGGCAGCAGCGGCAGCAGCAGCAGCAGCGGCAGCAGCGGCAGCAGCAGTCTTAGTTCAGCTCTGCTCAGTTTTTCGGTTACTCTCGGTTCAGTCACCACAGGATCCACTGGGGATTTACAGATCAATGAAGAACTGGAGGGAAAAAAATGGATTGCCTGCGTTTTGAAATCCAGTCTTTAAACGTCTGGCAGATGCCCCAAATGATCAGCTACAGTAGATCCCACTTAATATAAGTAATATAATAATATAATAATATAATCTATCTGTTGTGATGAACATCCTTTTACACCAGCTGAGGGCTGCTCTCATTAGTAAACCATTGAATTCACACATTAGAAAACACTGGACAATTATACATTCTTTTTCACAAACACACCATATGACCTTTAAAGTGCACACAAACACACAAACACACACACACACACGCACACACACACACACACGCACACACACACGTGCACGCTTGCAGACAATCTGCCATTTGAATGGCAGGTGGAATACTGGATGTTGACTATTGGTGGGTTAGTTGAGGATTAGTCAGCTGAGCGCATCATCCTTCCAACATGGTGAAATGGATTTGAGGCCTTTAATCCGAAGTGGAAAGACTTCCAGCCCAGAGCTGTGGGAGAAAATGCAATTTTTTTTACTCTATATCATTTAGAAGCAGCCTGGAACAACAGATAAATAAATCTCTGTCGACCCAAGAAATATGAACAAAAACTGCAAAGGAGTCACTTCATGTAAATGTAAATCACGCCTAATGGGAATCTCAATAACGTGATGAATTAATATATGGGCGTCAACATATAGAATATTAAAGGTGAGTGTTTATTCCTCCCGGTCAGCAGTTTTACATAAGTTGTGATTGCAATGTCAGTAAAATCCAAGGTTTGACTCCTCTCGGTTATGTGTTTTAGTAGCAACCAACACAATCGATTTAGTTAAAGATACTGGACAGTAACCAGTGGAACCTGCAAATGTTTACGGTATTCTGATGTCCAGTCTGAACTCTGTTTAATGGCGCCACCTACTGGCCATTACTAGCTTTGACAACCAGCAGCTGGAACGCGTTTAACAAGTGCATTTATTTACTCAAGATTAAACTCACAACAATTTAAACAAATAATTTGGGGGTAAAACAATAGCTCAAAATAGTCCTGCAACATAATTTAAAGTGTGAATTGTGGAGTAAATTCATAATAATAAAATAAATCGAATATAATATACCATAAATAGATTTTTCAAAAACTGTACAGCTGTAACTATTTACACATAACAGTAATTGCGAAGTTATATACAGTTTAAAAAAAACAACAACATATAAATGTTGCAGTTATACTACCTGATTCATTTGAGAAATAAAATAAAATAGTAAAAATTGTAATCAAATCAAATATTAGTTTTTTCGACCAACTTTGGTTTTATTAATTACATTATCGGGATTTAAATTATATTTTGAAAGAACTAAAAAGCTTTTCTGCGGATTAAATTATAATAGCCTTCCCTCTAGCGGTCTGCTAATCGTATTACATCATCAACTAATTTATTTATTTATTTATTTATTTTAAATCTAAAGTGATTTGTGTCGAAGATCTGCTGGAATTTAAGATTTTCTTCAGAATAACACTGGACAGCTGAGCTTGGTTTCAGAGTGCAAAGACAGAAAGTAAATGTCTAAACCAAAGCGTGCCGGTCAAAAACACCGTGCCAGAGAGGATGTGTGTTGATGGCGGGGGGAGTCATGTCCCAAGGGGAGTCATGTCCCGGGGGGAGTCATGTCCCCGGAGGTGCAGACAGAGGTACCCGGAATTACTGCTGACTGCAGACAGGTGCCAGCATGAGCTCCTCAGAGAGTGCATGCTGGTGAACGTGAAAGTGCATCACAACAGAAAACGAATAAAGACACCAGAGGCACATATTATATATGTCTCTATTTATTTTCATCAGAACACAATTTTAATCATCATAGCAGTAGTTTTCATACTTTTCAAAAAGATCATGACTTTTGAGACTGTCTTATAAATTATTTCATCAAAGTTGTTTGTAAAAAAACTAAATGTTACTTCAACTAAAGCATCTATAATATTACAATATACTGGTAGTGTAATAGCAATCATAATAATCATAACTGTAATGATACGTCTATATGACTTTGAACCATTGTCATCTCTATAATCATAAATCTCTCTTGGACACACACTGGCACACGCACACGCACGCACACACACACACACACACACACACACACACACACACACCCTTTCATAATAAGGTTGAAGACAAGTCTGATGGTGAAACCTCACCACAACCTCTTTTACACCAGTAATGTCAGACCAAAAGAAACTTGACTGGAATAAAGAAGCAACAGCGTGACGTCAATGCATATTACACTAGGAAACCTGGACGCAGAGACGGACGTTGTTCAGCGCGCTGGGGAATGTATTTACAAAATAAAAAAATAAAGAAAATGAACTAAAAAAAGAATGGGCTTCTGCATAGATCCACAAGATAGAGAATAGGACTGTGGTGAGAGGCGTGACGGGGCACCAGGTGCAGGTGTGAGAGGGTAAAACACATCAGTTTCTCCTGGTTGGCAGGTGAGGGGACGTGGCAACCGCTACAGACTGTTGTGGGGACAATGTGCACTTTTCTTTTTCAGTTGGATGCATTTTAGTGTCGATGGAGAGAAAGCTTGCACACCTTTTTCCCCCCAACACGTGCACTGATCTGTGCAGCTTTGGTGCAGGTCCAACAGCCAATTTGTGAAATCATAAACAATGAAATACGTTTCTGCAAACCGACACACACCGTCTCTGCACCACTGAGCGGTTGAACGTTTAAAGCAGCAGTTTTCAGAGGGGCTCATTTGCTTGATTGCTTTGGCACTTAACCCCTGACTTTAAATGGTTCTTAGTTCACTTCCATGTTTGGCCAGGAAGCTGATTTGCTGCTGCTGTGCTCGCCAGAAAACGGCAGCAATTCACTTTGGACACAAACTCAAGAGGCCTGACTTCGCCCGTAACTCACACCATATTAATGAATGAAGAATCTCCCTCTAGTGGTGGCGGGTAAAATAGCAGCATTTGGTGGCCTTAGAAGATGGAGGTGGGGCAGATTGTACCGTACATAAAAAGCAGATACAGCAATGGATGATTGATCCTCATATAAGCTGTGTATTAAAAGCCTTGACATCAGCTAGTTGGTTAGACATCTTGTCAAAGTCGTCAACATACTTGAGAGTGTTGGGGGGACCTCATGGCTGAAGTACCTGATCTCAGAGCCTTCATCGAAGAGACCACAGAAGTTCTAGGAACTAAAACAAAGAAGTCAGCCCTTAAGGTCACACCATTCCCTCTGTTTACATACTGGTAAACATCTGTGGAAATATATAAAAATGATCAAATGATGCTCACACAAGCACTGAGCAGCTCCTCTCGCGCTCTGATCCGTTCCTGCAACAGCTGGTGGAACTCAGCGACAAAGAAACAGGAAATGAGCCGTGATTTTCTACCTTAATATCATGACAGTGTCTGAACTGATGACGTTTGAATGGAGTGTGTATCTAGTAAGCCCTTTATTTAATGGTACACATGTGTGATTTTTGAAAACACAAAAAAAATGGGTATGCTACAGGATGGGTCGGATCCAAACCGACCGGTGACTAACTTTCCTCGACTAACCGTCCCAGTACAACAGGCAGAGGTTCTTTCCAGGTATCAACGGGTGAAACATTAACTTGGTTTGCAGGTAGCATGCTAACTTTCCTCATGAACTTGAGATATTTTGGCAAAAGTAATAATTAATAATTTAAAAAAAAAAAAGTCTTAACGATAGATAAAATCCAGTCCGTGTGTTTCCCATGAATAAAAAGGCCTGAGCTTAAAATGGCAACTTCCAGATCAAAAAGTGTTTTGGAGAAGAGCTGATGATCCATTAAAAAGTTGATTCTTGAGCTGTCAGTCACACTTGATTGTTTATCAAATGCAGCCATCAGGATACAGAGAGAAAGCTTCTGCAACATCTGCAGTTGAGGCTGCTGATGCTGTTTTGACTGGATCCTATCTTTAACAAAATTATCAAAAAGTTGAAGGGGAAGAGCAATCGGGCTGAAATGTGGCCACAATCTGAATGTGGATTTGGTAAAATGCCTTAAAATGCATCTTTGGTCAAGGCAGGTTTAACACAGTTTCATGGTATTTTCTGTGGGATAAAAACTATTTTATGTGCTTTGTTCCAACTTCTGATAACAGATGGCCAACTCAAAGTGAGATCCACCTCATTTTTAAGATGGTTATTATACAAAACAAATATCCCAGGTTGGCAAAAGGTATTTGAAGAACATCACTTCAACCATGGATACCAGAGATGTTTGAAAGCAGCAGTGAGAGCTCACCAAGTGTTAGCTTTAACCGCCGTAACCTACCATTACAGAAGTGTTTTAGTCGTTACCAAGACAGCGTTAACTAGTGAATATTATCACCAAAGAACCATGAACCTGTGTTAAACAGAGTGCTTAATATGGACATCAGAGTCACATTCAAAGCCCAGTTTTTAATCTGATTATGGCCGACAATCCAGCATCTGCACAGGGACTGGGGACCTTCACAGGTGCTCGCTGCACCACACACACACACACACACACACACACACACACACACACACACACACACACACACACAGTACAATCTGAAAAAGGAACCATCACACCCATTTTTTGAGGAACCTTCCTGTATGTGAGACCCAGAAACAAACACAAATGATGATTTATGAAGGGTTGAGAATATGATTGTGTTATTCCATAGTCAGCCAGTGCAACAGAAACCAATAATTGGAACACAGTGTAAAAAAGCGTAGTGAGAGAAACTCAGCCATGAGGAAGCCGAGCTTCCCACTCAGCAAGGCTGTGGCAGAGTCCCTGTTCCTTCACAGGGACTAGTTGACTCCTCTCTTCTGTCTGTTTGTTTACTTGTTTATTTATTTGATTGATTTGAGTGTCTTTCATTTCAAAACTGTCCCACTTTTTCAGTTGCCAGAAGGCTGTTGCAGAATATCCACAAGCACAGACTGCAGCTGCTCGCACAACTGTGGCTGTATTTCTCCGTCGCGGTTGCCATGGGGAGGGAATTCCCCCCGCCTCCCGGCCTCCTTCCCAGCAGCCTCCCCTCCTCCTGGCAGCTCCATCACTCCTCGTTGGCAGGGCTCTCCTCCAGAGACGTGATGGCGGGAAGGCCTATTCCTGTTGCATTGTGGGATGCGGTGAGGCTGGCAACAGTATGTAGGAGGACGAGAACCAGCAGGCAGAGTTTGAGCCGGCTGTTACACAGTCTGCAGGCTGCCGAGGAGCTGAGGGAGGTACGGTGCTGGCAGGGCGGGTGAGTCCTTTTCAGAGTTCCCCTTGAACGGTTGTCCACTTTGATGTCCCACCGCACGTCGCAGCACTCTGCGTCTGGGTTCACACCTGACGGATGGTTCTCGAGCAGCCCTGGAGGGTCAGTGTTGAGGGGACAAAAGAGGAATAAAGCCATTGATACTGAGTCGACAGTGTGAGTTTTCCACTGAGATGCTGTGTAAATTAGGGGTTCTATCGCAATATTGCTGAGCATCATCGCTTCCGTTAGGAAAGACGAGACAAGACATGAAGCTCATTTAGTTCATGCAATGTAGTTGAAGCCATTTTCTCTGTATTTAATAAATGATAATGATTTACGATTATGTATTTTCAGACAACTTTGAATTTGTTTCTTTCCTGACTGTAACAAGTGGGGCCAGTGGCCACTAGAGGGCAGCATCAGTCTGGGAACGCCCAGTCTCCTCAGTGTTACAGTAATTGTTCACAAAAAATACTGTTTCACTGTTGTGTAAAGATCTACAAGGATTTGGAATATATGTGGTGTTTTTTTCAAAAGGCACAGATCTTAATACCTTTTAATGCAGAATATCTTTCTCTAATCCTGAGTGACTGACAATGTGACAGACTGTCACCGTTGGAGTCTGAAGATTAGTCTGACCATCCTGTAACTGTCAGGTCACTAGTTCCACCCAATCAGATCAGCCATGTGTCCAACTGACATTAATAAACCGGACAAAGTGGTTACTTTAATCTACTATTTTCCAGGAAAATGGTTAAAAATGAAGCGATTGGTCAGAGGCCAGAGCTCTGGCTTTTGGAACAGGACTCCTCATTTATCCTTCCAGGAGTCCCCAAAGTCCTCTGAACTGTACTGTGCTACAGATATAAAAGGAACAACACATCTACTGTCACATCCGTCACCTCGGATGGTGCATTTACTGTTTCAGCTGCCTCAGGCATCAGTCTCAAAGTACCTGTGAAAATGATGAGCAGTAAAACCTACACAGCTATCGCTGCACAGGATGATGAAGCTGCAATATTAATCCGAAACATTCCAACTGTCAGGGGACATTCGGTGTACCGTGACTACATTGGGTTTTAAAATCAGCAATTATAATGCAAAATGTCCAAAATTCAGCACAGCTACTTGTGAGGTGAAACACCTAACACTAGCATTTCATTTTATTATTATTATTTATTAACAATGCAAAATGGAAAGTGGGATGACTTTGTTTGTACCTGTGCATATAAAACTGGGGCTGCCTCCATGAATGAGATCATCATTGTCGGGCAGGATGAAGGGGCACCGCTGCTGCACCTCCAGGCAGTAGTGACCACAGGGGATTCGCTTGCTGCAGTGAATCTGGGTGGTCTGGAAGTACTGAGAACACAGCCACTGCTTATAAACCATCTAGATCAGACCCAGAGAGGTGAGGACGGGAGAGAGAGAGAGAGAGAGAGAGAAACAGCAAGAGTTAGGGAGCAGTTCCACTGGAGAAGAGTCACGTGTGTGTTTGTGCGCTGCCTGTCCAGCTTAGCTGATGTCCTGGTGATTCAAATGTGTACTGTGTAATGAAACTGGCTGTTGCCGTCACTTTGACAGCCAACCGGCAACACTGCCAAGCCTAAAATTGAGGATTACTGGCCGCATCTCTCCGTTTTCAGAACACTGCAGTGGTTTTTAACTGGTCGACAACCTGAGGATGTGTAACGCCGCACAGGCTCGCAAAGACCAGTAACGACGTTCGACGATCACCGTCAGAGGCTTGTTTTTGTTTCCTTCTGCACTAAAATACGAGACGTTTATAAGTGCTAATGCTTTTTTCAAAAAACGTATTCACATATTACAGGATTACCATCAATGTGTGGTCCTGGAGACCTGGTCTGTGTTGATATGTCTGCGTGGTGTTTTGTTCGCACCCATTTTCTCCAACGTACACATGCACAAATGGGGACAAATCATTTACCTAACACCTTTTTTTTTTCTTTTCCCATGTGATAAAGAAGTTGCATCCGTGTGTGCCATTACCACCTGCAGTAATGAGCTGCTACTTCCTGTGCAAAACTCCACCGAGAGCACCTGCTGCTCGCTCAAACTCATGCACCCGAACCAGATCGTATCACTTCATGGATCATGTCACGTTTTCACACACTCATGCGTTGCTCTGGAATGTTGGTCAGAATGATGCAATAAACCTTCAATAGGAATTAAAGCAGACATTCTATCTATAAAAAAGTTTTTAAAATGTGTTCTGGCAGAAATTTGGGTCATTTATTTTAATGCAGAAATGATTTAACCTTTAAAGAAGGGTTTTTGATTTTATTGAGTATATTTAGAAGTGGCTGCTTGAGGAGAATATTTAAATGAGATAAGTAGATATGAGTATGCATGACCGGACATGTGCAGCTACTTATACTGGACGCCATCACAGATGCCTTATGGGAAGTGACTGTGTTCTAATAAATTGTTTTCTAGTCATAAATAAGGTAGGTTTAAACACACACACACACACACACACACACACACACACACACACACACACACACACACACACACACACAGACCCTGCTGCCCTCCCTTTAGCTAAATCACTGTGAATGTCACAGTTGATTTTGTGCTCACGTGAGCGAGTGTTAAAGCTTGTGTACATTAGATTAGATTAGCAGAGCAGCAATTAGATTCATAATAACCGTATCTGTGTTTGGTGTGAATCGCAGGGCCTGTCTGCGTCGGTTTGCACGCGTTCTGTGGAGCACTTTTCTGTCATCTTGTTCTTGCTGTTGGCGTCATCAGGCAGGGTGACATTCAGCCTCATGCTAACAATGACATCTCAGCAAAATGACTTTACAGCCACAGTGTAACCGGCCATCTCTATCCAAGCTCAGAGAGAAAACAAAAATCAATAGCATCACAAGTGTATAGATTATCTCTAAACGCCACCTAAAGAACTGAGTATGCCTTTGATTTGAGCCATAAGGATATGAATCGCAACTGATTTCAACTTTTAAACAGTTTGTAATGCTAAACATCCAAAAACAGCTCCAGTTAGCAACATTTAAGGCATGCTGAAAACGTGGAACATATATTAAAGGTTGTAAAATGTCTCTGTGACCCTTTGCTATGCACAGAGTCCTTTTGAGTGACTTTCCCCTGCAGCTGCTCCTGTTTCAGGCCTCTCTCCGTCTGCTGGAAACTGGGGGCTGTTGCTCAGTCTTCCTGATGTTAAAACGCACAGAGTCCCTGGTAGAATTGACTCTTCCACCTTATTTCACTTTTCTTTTAGTGTGTTGTGTTGTCTTGATTCCCACTGGGAGGCCAACCAGCTGCCTTTCAACATTTCCAGGCTGCTACTTCTGCATCCTTTCACTACCTTTGATTTTTACTGATCACAAATGTCACCTTAACTCTTGTCAAGGTAGTAGCATTTAGTGAAGCATGTGGAATCATCCACATTCTAAATTAGCTGTTGCTTTGAAGGCTTTTTGCTCAAGGGCATCATTGAAAATATGGAATGTTCACATATGTTCATAAGGAAGATCGCCATGTTTTCACTCTGGGTTTGGGTTCACTCTTTAAACTTAGACTTAATGGACTAAACCTGCTACCTAATGGACTCAGGCCTTTTCCCAATGCAGCTGTTCATACCTGTGTTCTCATATTCTTGTGATACAGCATCGGTGGTCATGTTTGCTACAGAAGTACCGTACTTGCTCAGATGTGTACTTGCTTTGCCCATTTCCACAAGTGTGCATCAGACATGATTTGTGTGGACGTGGGAACGCTAAATATCCCACAATGCATTTTACCTCAGCCAGAAACAGCGGCAGCAGCATAGTATCCGCTTTAAAGTGCGGCCCTCCAAGTTTGTTCCCCAGAACCTTAAAGGTCTGTGTCTGCATACTTTGAATTGAGAAATGGATTAAGTAATAGTGCATCACTTACATCACTGCAAATAAGTGTGAATAGCTAATGAGTTAATTGTTAATTTAGGTTAAGCTGTCACTTTGCGAACCTAATAAATGGCCCAATGTGGCTCTGGCTCCCACAGAGATGGAAATAAAATTGTAAAAAAACAATTGAAGGCTTTCCTTGCTGCAGTAATATGCAGAGTTGAGATTCAGCTGTCCCATGAATGAGATTATTTCATGATAATGACTTGTCTAATAAGCTTTTAATTGATAGAGGGTCTTACTCTGCCCTGCAGTATTGATTTTAAGTGGACCCAGATGGTCCTGATTGTCAGCACCTCATTTAATTTATTTAAATTATTTCCATTTTTCTTTTACTTGCTTTTATGTGCTAATAGAATTTGTGACAGAGACACACACATCCAGACAGACAGACAGACAGAACGAGAGAGCAAGCGAGCGAGAGAGAGAGCTCTAGTTTTAGCAGACATGCTGCTTTATCAGATTTTTTTCCCTCCACTTTTCTGCTGAATCGATTTAAATAATTCTCCGCTCACGTGTTTGGCGTTAACTCTGTCATCCTCTGCTGATTTTAACATGTAATTATACATTTTAAGTCCTGTTAATCCCCTGTAGACACCAAAGACCAGAGCATGAGGGCGTAAGCCAGCGGGGCCGACCAGGTAGACAACGGCTCTCACCAAGGGAACGAGGATTCCCGGTGAAAGCCGCTGTTTACCCAGCAGGACAGAAAACCCTGCCGAAGTAGAACTCTTGTAGGACAAGGCTGGTCACCCCTGGCATAGGGTGTATACATCCAGCACGGAGTTTGTAGGCATGCATGCACATATATTCATTGGCCTACAGCAACGGTGTCAGCATCACTTAGATATATGAGGAAAACGGAACGTAGCTAATGGCCTCAGCAGATGGGAACAGGTAGGGCAACGTAAAGCTGCGTGAGGAGCCAAAGAGAATGTAATGATGACAAAAAGACAAGCGTAGCGGCGCACCGACGCCGACAACAATATACTGATTGAAAATGAAGCGGGACAGAATTCACTCAGGCAACTCCTTAGAGGCACCTATTCAATTACATTCATGTTACATCTGAATAACTCCTTCAACAATGATCCATCTGCAGCAATGAAAACACGCGCATGCGCACGTACGGGCATGCAGGAGCCTCCTACCTTTGACATAGGTTGCTCACTTAGCAAACAAAGGCTATGCAAATGTGATTACCAGATGAGGACAAACAGAATCATAGTGAGAGGTTATTAACCCGAGTGTAAACAAGCAAATAGAGCAAGGTGGTGGTGAGGTGGGGATGTGAACCTCTGACTGCAGACAGAACCAAGTTCACTGAGTTAAAGCAGTCAGACAAGTGCCGCAATACGGCGCGATTGACAAAAATACAAGCTCTATGAATGATGAATTAGGAAATAGCACCAGTACTGGTTCCATGAAAAATGCATGATGAAAAATGCAGCGGAGGCAGTGTGGGGATTAATAATGAAAGACATTTCCTGCGCGCAGTTGGTGTTCACTACAAATGACTGTCAGGTGACGCTCTCCGCTGCCCTCCGAACTGGTCTAGTTAAGGTGCTCCTGCCAGGCTGCCTCCACCAGCACCTGACAAAATGATCCGCCAGGAAAAGGTAAGTCAAGTAAATTAAAAGGACAGGAGCAAACTGATCCAAATTATGAATGAGCAAATGTGCACCTGTATTTAATCCGTCTCTACGGTGCATAAACACAGCGCCCCCTTGCTTATGTCATGGGTTACCGTCAGCACCACTGACACGGTGGTCAATATTCTGAGGATGGATGCCTGCGGAACGGACGACACTGATGCATAATTAACGTTCGTCCACAGGCTGGCTGCATTCACTCACATCATTATTCAACCCATCCCCCACCCACAGAACCCAGAAGGTGAAAGCCCAACTCCTCTGAAAATTAGCGCTGGTGGGTCAGTTCACGACGCACATATGTTTCGGATCCGACCCTCAGTTTAACCCCAGCCTCCCCCTGGCTGTCTTGTTCTGGACACGGAGGACACGTGGACGTCCTGAGGGGCAAAAAATGACAAAAATATAACACAACTGGGAAAGAAAAGAGGCAGCTGGAAGTGGAAACTGGTAGATAGAATCATGCATTTGTTTACATTTTGTATGTTTTTGAGTGTGTCTACGATGGTGCATTTGATTTTAGCAAATAGTTACCAGGGTTTCATAAAGTTATATGCCTCCAGTTAAAGCGCTACAAGGACAGCATGTAGGGCTGTGAGTTAAAGGTTGTATAGGGCAGCTTGCTGGTGGGGGGGCTCTGTGTTTGGAGAATATAATCGCTGAAAACCTCGAAGGTTAGCCTTGCTTGAACTGAAAATGCAGCATAAATCAGTTATTCATATAAACAAGTGAATTCACACTCGTATGTGTGTGTGTGTGTGTGTGTGTGTGTGTGTATGTATAGTACCGGTATATATATGTTCACATTAGACCCTATGAAGGTCACGTCTGTTAACTCAGGTAAAGTGAGTTTTACTGTACTAACAATCTGCCATTGGGCCTTTGGTGATCATGGCGTCTAATCAATAATAAAGAATAGATAAAGATGATGCTGCACGGCCGTCTCCAGACTGCAACCAGAGCTAATTGCACCAGATGAGGAGTCGAACAGCCAGTGATGTTTTTTGACTGAGGAGAAATTACAGTAAAGCCTTTTATGAAGCTCAAGAGAAGGCTGATGATGAGATGATGGATAAAGACATGGACATTCTTTATAGCCACATACACCAAACATTAACTTATTTTGTCAATCAGTGAAAATAATCTGGGTGTTTTCATCGAGATCTTCTTGCTGGCAATTGAACTGACGGTCAATTGGACAAAGATAGTTATCAGCAAGGCGGCCGACTGTGGAGACCCTTGTGAGTCACGCTCCTACGCGCTTCTGGCAGCTCCTCCTCCAGGCCTTGTGCACGTCCCTCCCCCATCCTGTTTCTGTGGTCCTGGTCCCACCTCCACACGCAACTCTGTGATCCCAACGAGTGACACCTTTCCTCCAAACTCACACCCCGACCCCTCACTCGCAGCAGATCTGCCATCTTTCCCGCTACTCTCCCTGCCACCCCCACGCCCACCCCCGCGACTTCCTCTGCAGTGTATACTGCAGCATTTGGATGAAAAATAGCCTAGGAAGTGGGGGGTGGTGGTGGGGGTGGGGGTGGGGGTGGGGGTGGGGGTGGGGTTGGGGTGGGTGCAAGGTTGCCAGCAGAGGCATAACAGATGTACCCACTCACCTTCAGACACACTGTGCTCTCATTCTAGTTTTTCTTTTCTATTTTTTCTCACTTGCTCTCTTTCTGTCTCTTCAGGAGGGAGAACACACACACACACACACACACACACACACACACACACACACACACACACACACACACCTTTGCACATATGTAAAGTGAAGAAACAGTCGGAAACAGGTGAATACGAATGGCTCATGTGATTAATAACCTCCAGTTGTATGTGGCTTGTTATCAGGATGTTTTACTCCCTGGGGGGGGTAGGCAGCCCTGACTCACCCAGTCAGGGCCGCCATGTCAGGCCACTCCAACTGCTGCCCTCATGGTTTTCCCCCGACATTCAGCTCAGCACATAAATCAAATGGACAGTGTGTGTTAAGCAGTCCTGCCTGTGTGGACACATTTACACCTTCTGCTCACCGACTTCCCTCAGCTGCGCCTATGTCGGCCCCAACACAGAATGAAAATAAACAGATTCCATCCAGGCTAATCTGGTGTCAGCAGTAAAGACTAAGAGAACGAGAGACGGCATCTACAAAGGGTGACATTGAAGGTTATCTGTTGAAATTGGGTGGGCGAGCGAATCAAAGCGTTCTTCAAAGCAGCACAGGAAGGAACAAAGTGCCAGCTTTTAATTACAAACATATAAAGGTGAAAAGCACAGAAGAAGATAGAGAAACAGGTGACCATGGTGTAGTTAATGATGTTTATGAAATATGGGATTTTCTTTTGTAGTTTCTTTTTTTTTTTGGGATGACCTTTCAGTTTGCTAAACGTTACACATATAAAGATATTACGCACGCCATATTTAGCGCGATAATATGTCCTCCGCCATCTGCCAAAACACACAGGCTACGTCTTCAGTGTGCAGCTGAAAATAAATAAACGCGCAATCATCCTATAGTACCACTTTGTAGCGTATGAAACGAGCCACAAATGTAGACATTATTGCTCAAAATGCTCCAAAATTCCATTCATTTCACTCAAATGCTGAATTCCTTGATTATTTATTGTATATTCGTTTTTTCCCCCCATACAACTATAATTTGAATGAGTGCGGCACTTCTGCACATTGAAACTGATCCACCATAAACACGGCATTTTTTAATTTTGAAAATTTAGTGGACGTTTTTTTTTTTGTCTTTGCATTTTATTTCCTATCCTGCACTCTGCTAGTTAGAAAAGAAAAAAAATAGAAAATAGAAAAACCCCTCCGCCACCATTTCAGGTGCAACACAAACACATCTATCGTGTGTTTCCGATGTGTATTTGGCAGACGGTAGAGGGTGGGGCAGGCACGCAGCAACGCCGCTACCATCCACAATCACATCCATTCTATCGGCGTTATCGGGCTATTAGGCACCATTTGTTGGCAGAGGACATGTATTTTATTTAAATATTCGATAATATATTGATAGATTTAGTACCCCATTGCGGTTTTAATCAAATTGGATGGTTTAAAAATGACATATGCTACATTGCAAATAACTTCCTGAAAGAGATGGATATGAATGTTAATAAATACGAGGTGCTAACAGCAGAAACCCAAGACCGTGTGACAACAGGCAGTAAATTTCTACCTGCACATGCACACAATCATGGATACACACAAGAATTTTCATAATGACCATGCAAAATTAGCACCGTCAGCTGTTTAATTAACAGATGAGCAGCTGTCCGAGCTGTGGGGGTATTTATGATGCGGGTCTTGTCTTGGCTGGCCAGAACACTGCCAGAGTCAGCTGTGAACACAGTACTGCTGGGGTTCACTGGCTGATAAGACTGTCACAGTGTGTTGGAAGCCATTACAACAGTCTAACTACATAAATTACCAGTAAACAGTGGCACTGGTGTCCTATTACACACATACGGGGGCATCCATCCATCCATCCATCCATCCCTCCATCCATCCCTCCCTCCATCCATCCATCCATCCATCTATTAGACTTGCGGGGGTGTTGCGGTGTATCCCAGGCAGAGCTACAGGACAGGTCAGTAGGTCCACTCCGGTTACACCCAAATCTACTCACACACTCACGGGCAATTTAAAATCACCATCAAAATCTTTGAATTAGTTTTGTTTGTTCTTTGGGTTGTGGGAGGAGAAGACTCACATGCCTACAGGGAAATCATGCATACTCCACAAAGGTAGACCTGGAATTGAACTAGAAGCTTTGCTGTGATGAAACTACGTTAACTAGTGTGACAGAGTGCTGTCCTGTATTGCTCTAGTTTAATGCCATGTGCCATTTTGAAGTAGAAGTAGAAGAAGCTGTGGAGAATAAAACACAGTCTCAGCCAATTACCAAACAGGGCATTCTGGGGGGAATAAAACTGACACAAAAGAAGCTAATACAAAAATAAGACAAGAAGTAGACAAGCCTGTGGCCAGAAAAATGGACCTTCCCTATATATATTTGAAATGTGACTACACTATGCGTCTATGCATTTTTTGATGTTCTGGTGGTGTAAAATGATATCCTTGCAGTAGCATAAATTATTTCTAGACCAAATATCCAGGAGGATGACATTCATGTAGCAGTGACTGTTAAACATCTGATCTTAGCCTCACATCTGTATCACCTCTGTGTTTTATGTCGCCCTGTCTAAGCACCAACTACCAACTACACCAACTACAACTCATCTTGGACAGTCCTTTAAATGTCAAATGTTTTTACTGCGGTTAAGTAGAAACCCCCAAAACACATGTGCACATGGTTACACAGGTCATATGAAGCAGAACACAACACACACATATCCCTCCACACATAAGCACAATTAGTCATGGAAAGCATATTTGATGGCATGAAATAAGAGATATTTTTGAATGAATTTAAAGACACTAACCAGTCTGGAAGAGGACATTCAGATGTGACAGTTAGCCAGCTGAGCTGCTGTTTTGAACTAGTTAGTCCAATCTCAACCAACAGTATCAACGGAAGCTCTGACGAAAGCAAACACGACATAACTTCATCCAGATTAAACAAGAATTCTGCAGATAAGAGGCGCAAACTACATTTTGTTATCATCCACGCTGCTGCTCCTCAGAATTTGTCGACATGGCTTGAATACCAGAAAAGAGATTCACTCTGTGCACAGGCTGTAATGCTGGTGAGAGAGTGAACAACTGGGAATGATGAGACTTTTATTTGACCAAGAAACTACCGTTTTTTTTTAAATGACCAATGCAGACGTCTTTTTTGTAATTGTTTACAGATTTAAGTCAACTTGTTGATCAAAAGAGGTCATTTTCCCAACTCACTATGGCGCAATGGCCAATGGAAGCCAAGCGATCTAGCGTGATATACCAGGTTTGCTGTATTGCTCTTTCTGCTTCATCTTCTCTTTGTCACATTTGTTGTAACCTTTAGACAGCCAGTACGTTTACATGCACAGCTGAAACTGAGCTATGCTCAGAAATGGATATTTCCATCTTGTCAGAATTTGGTTTACATGTTTACATG